>NW_007234030.1:0-9920 GCF_000164805.1 Carlito syrichta | reverse complement strand
ATCATCTAAGGCCCAATGCTTCAGTAAGCAGAATCATAAGCTATTATAGTCACATTTATAGTTTATTATAGTGAAAGGATACAGATTAAAATCAGCAAAGAAGAAAAAAACAAAGGGTGAATTTCTGAGAAAACACACATAAGTTTCCAGGTGTCCCCTCCGAGCGGAGTCACATGGAATGCGCTTAATTTTTCCAGGATCGGTGTCTGACAACGTCTGTGAAATATTGTCAACAAGAGAAGCTTGCCTGAGCTTTTGTGTCTAGAGGTTTTTTGGAGTAAGCATGCAGCGCCTGTGTGATTGAGCTCAGCGACTCAAAATTCAGAGTCCCAGAGAAAACACAGGAGTTCACCATAAGTCACGTTGTTAGCTTAGACGATCTGGTCCAGTGTTTCCACAGGCCTCAGGTGAGCTTTGTCAGGAGCTGGTACTGACAACAGGCTTTTCTTAGGCATCTGTCAGGCTTGAGCAGCTTGGGCCTGCGGAGTTAATTGTTTCTTGCACAAAGTCTATGATAGATTTTACAATTTTTGAATCATCGCGTTCCAAATAGACTTTCTAAATGTGTCTTCAGTTGATTCTCATGACATATCTGATCTGTAGAATTAAGTGCTTCTTTGGTGCATACCTGGGATGCCAAAAAATGCATACACATTTTAAGAGATGTTATCTATGTATTACTTTTCAAAGTTGAATTGAATTACGGTAGCTATTTGTAGTATGGCATTCGTTCAAAATATGGCATTAATCCCATGAATTACAGTCAAAGAAAATGGCAGAAGAAGGAAGAATAAAAGACAGAAATGAAGAGGAGGAAAACGGCAGAAGCACGGTTGTTGTTTGATGAGTGCAAGACCATTTTGAGATGATATTTAACATTCGAGGACCTCGTGGAAGTACAACGAAAATGGAGGCGTGAGTATGCAGCAGAGACTTCAATACGCCTAACAATCACATGCATTCATAGCAGGTTGAAGTACATAGTACTCTGTGTTATGTGCACAAGGGAATATCCGGGAAACCTCACAGAGCAACAAGTTGTGCAGCAGTTTTCCATAATCAGAAGTGTCTGGATGCTGATGGTAAGCACTTTTAGCAACTCTTTTAATTGTGGAAGTCAACCATGATATGTATTAATCTTTTGTTATTGGTGTATATTGAGTATTCACATTTTAATATAGTGCTTTTCCTGCCTTAAGATATGTATGCATTTTTTAGCACCCTCAATATTTGTTGTATCAAATGTGGAAAATCACATAAAAATTCAAATTACCTTACTGACTAAATATATAATTATTCTGCGAATTTTGCTTTTCGTTGTTATCACCACTACCACTAGAAGAACTGATCTAAGTGTGAAGATCACTACCACTGCCTGTGGTTCTCTTCTCCAGGTTCTCGCATTCCAATGAGGAAAACAATTGACAACATTGATATTAATACAAATACAACCGAGATGGTACTTAGGGTGCCTATACATGAAACCTCGTGGGAGAAGGAGAGGTGGTTTCTGACCTTTATTCATCTGAGAAAGCCTCTTGGAGTAGGTACGGTTTTACTTGGACTTAATTGATGAATAGGCCTTTGAAAAGAAGACGGGATTTGTTTTACTTCCTTGTGCACTCTTCCTAGAGTCCTTTGCTCTCTAGGTTGGGCTAAAAGCCCCTCTGTATTTGGGTGACATGGAAACATTTGTATAGGAGGGAGCGCCATACTGGGGTCTCAGGCAGGTTGGTTCAGAGAGATTGGACGTGAGATGGTCAGGTGTCCCTATTATATTTTCTAGCTGACTTACTGTGGGATTGGATGGGAACTTGGAATTTGGAGGAGGAGTAAGTTTTGCACAGGTGGTTGGTGTCCCGCTAGTCAGGTGGTTCTTGGAGTCTAAGGTTAACCACAGGGTATGGGAGACCAAGTCGCCCCTTGAGAGTTCATATACATTGCTTCGTGTTGAAGGACACTGCTCCTCAGTTGTTTTGTAAGGAACAAGAGTCAGATCATCATAATGGAATAATATAGTACGAGTATGCTAGGCATGCATCATGAAACTTTTGGAAGAATTCCCTATAAGTGCAGGTAGAATACATTCTAGGTCAAGTAACTACAACTATACTGGTATAACTCTATGCAAGTATAGCTTTATGACTGAAGATAACCATGACTAACTATACTTTAAACCACACTAACCATACTCATAATCCATGATAACTACAACTAGCCATAAGTACAAGTAACCTCAACTCTAAACAACCATAACCAGCTATCTCAACTAGTTAGTAGTCACGCCAGTAACATCAAATAGCCGGGAACTGACTAGTAGCCATGACTAGGAACCATGACTAGCTAGTAGCCACAGGTAGTAAGAAAACTAGTTAGCAACCAGTGTGGGGAAGAAAGGCATGTTGGGTACTTTGGATTATGCTGGAATATCAATTGTATAAGTTCTTCTGTAGGTGTATGTACTTTAGGAGGGTCTGCCGCCATGAGGCTTGCTGCCCAAGTGAACTCCACAATATGTAGTCAACTCAGTTCCCTGTGAAGTTCAGAGTGGGAATTACAAATGCTTAGTAATGAATGGGGCCAAGCAGAGAAAGTGGCTGTAGTTCCAAGAATGGGGCCAGGTGAGAGAACCCACCATGAATGCTGATTGGTAAGTGCATGAGTCTAATCTATTGTAAGGGTGGGGCTGAGATTGTAATAATACCAATGAAAAGTATTTTCCCACCCAAGAAGCAGAAAGAGTATCATCTAATTGAGGGTGTATTTTTTTTTAACTTTCAATTTTTTTTATTTGAAGATGTGGGGTACAGTTCAGGGTTAGGTATACAAATGTTCATTATGCAGGTACCCTTGTTGATGAGTTGTCTTCCTTCCTTCCCCAGGCAGATTCCCACCACTGCCAATCTCGCTTCCCCAACCCCCTTCCAGTAGTTTCCCAAAAGAGTGTATTGTTGACTGAGGGTCTTTCAATAGATGGAGAGGCGAGGTAAGAGCAAAGAGTTGATTGCATATGAGCATAGAACCTCCTCAGTTTGAATTGGCTCTTCCACACCCTAGGCCTGGTTAAACACACACAAAACCTTGCTTATGGCATTTTGATCATGCTGGATCAGAAGTGATCAAAAGAACTGTGGCCTGCTTCTCAACTGGGCCAAAGTGAATTGGTTCCCACTCAGAGCTGACCTAGTGGAGCTCACCTTCATAAATCCTCTTGAGAAGTCTCTGTGGATGTGAGGGAAGTCAGCCGCCTGTGACTTTAGCCACTCATGTTGCCTCTACGAATCTGTACCTAATTTTTTCCTGGAATGTGGTCTCACTCATGGTTGGCAGATATTCTTAATAATTGGAATGAAGTCATCATCCCATCACTAGTGTGCCAGCCTGTAGCCAAAAATTTTAATTTGGGTGTAAATATAACAAAACATGTTAGACTTGTATACTGAACATGACACAATTCTAATGAAAGAAATCAAAGAAGATGGAAATAAATGGAGAGACATACCATGGATTGTTATGGATTGAAAGTCTCAATGTAGAAAAGATAACAAATCTCCCCAAATTGAAAGATAGGCTTAATACAGTTCCTCTCACTAGTACAACAAAATGGAGGTGTGTGTGTGTGCATGAACATTCTCATATTTATATGAAATCTCAAAAGAATTAAAGTAGCTAGAATAATTTAGAAAAAATAAAGTAGGAGGATAATGTCTAGTTGAATTTAAGACTTACATAGCTACAGTACTCAAGATTGTGTTATATCTGTAGAAAGGCACAGAGAGAACGTAAAAGAACAGAGAACCCAGAAATCGACCTAAACAAATATGCTCAACTGGTTTTTAACAATGGTATAAAAGTACTTTAGTGGATGATGGATAATCTTTTCAGCAAATCAAGCTGGATGAATGGAACATCTCAAAGGCCAAAAAATGATCCTTGACCTAAGTCTCGAACTTATTGCACAATCTAGTTTCCAATGGATCACAGTCTTACATTAAAATATTAAACTTTTAGGAGAAAAGCCTACTGTACATGTGTGGGAACAAAGGCTATATGGTAACTCCATGTACTTTGTGCTAAATTTTGCTACTCTAAAAAATAAAGTTTATGGAAGCAAATGGAGAATCGTCAGGCAACAGCTAGTCAAACAGTTCTCAGACTTGACATTAAACATACCACTGAGAAAAGGAAAAATGGATAAATTTGACCCATCAAATTTAAAAACTTCAGACTTTGTTATGTATCTTGGCTATCAATCTCAGCATCCTGTTTATGATCGCCTCCCAGAGTTTTGCAGAATGTTGCCATTGTGGTAAGTGGGTAAAGGGAAAACAGGACCTCTGTGTTATCTCACAATTAGAAATTAACTTAAAAATACACAGAGAGTTCAATCAGCTCTTTCTGTGCATCTCTGTTTTACCCATTACTATGCTATTTGAAAGATTGAAATCTTTGCTACTCTTTATTTCTGGGTAGTATAGTAAAATATGGGTGTACAGCAATTGTGCTGAGTACAGAACGCCTTTCTCCAAAGTCTCCATCCTGCATGATTCTGTTTATATTACATTCTTGAAATCACACATTATGAAAATGGGGAATAGGTAGTGGTTGGCAAGGTTTAATGAAGGGCCAGGGACAGGTGGGAGATGGGTGTGATGTTAAAAGAGCAACATCACCTGCTCAAATTTCTTTGAGTATAATCTCCAGTTTCTTAATCATGGTATGGCAATGAGTGACTTTGAGCAGAATCCATATCATGAAAAACAGAACTTGCTCCTCTCCTGATTAGTGTTCATCAAAACTTATGCACATCATTTTTTCTTGGAATTATTATACTCTGTTTTTATTGATGTCCAGAAAAGATATGACCAATGCATTCTTAATTTATATGTTTCTTTTCTTTTTGATTAGAATTCTATTCACATGACGTTGACTGATGGGTGGTGGTCAGTAGGTACTATATATGTATACGTCTCTTGGTCATCCCAGTTCACTAATAGTTGCCATTGCATTTTGGATTATTGTAGTTGAAAAATCTTGCCAGTTTCATGAAGTAGACTTGTATAAAGACATGTAATACATCATACCTTTATTAACTGCTTTAAAATGCAGTACCAAAAAAAAAGGTAGATGACAGCTTGGTTTTCTCCTTGTGTTTCTGTGAGTACTTTTCCACTTTTCTTTTAGGAAGCTTGATACTTATTCTGACACCTGGGCCATATCATCCTGAGTTGAAGGACTTTGCTTCCAACACATCATTTGCTGACACTGTCTCTCCCGGAGTTACTAGCATCAGGAGACATTTGAATACATCCGAAGAAAATTTTACATTTGGGATTAATTCTATTTATGAGAAGGAATCCCTGAAGGATCATAGTTCTTGACCATCAGGTTGGGAGATTATAAGCAAAAATTCAGCATGTTACACTCAAGTCAGTTTGGATGCATGTAAAATCTAATCCTGTGATGATAAAATTGTTTTTGTTTCTGTGTTGTTTATCAAGTTCCAAATATTTGGTTACCCGTTATCTCATTCATTCTTCATAACAAACTAAGATTGTAGAATAATTAAAACCCCTTTTCCATTTCTGTTTTGTTTTGCCTTGTGTCGTCAGTGTGTGTATGTGTGTCTGTGTGTATGTGCCTGTGTAATGAAGAATTCCACATGAAAGCCCCGGGTATATTGCCAACGAGGCAAGCACTCATTTGTAAAATGATCCATGTTACTATCATCACTACTACCATAACTAGAACTCTTACCAGTGTTACTTTACTTTTAATATTATTAAAGAGAACTTTTCAAGTTTTGCTTTTAAGAAGTGAAAGTCCTTGATCTTTAAGAGGATACACGACTTGCTAAAGGTCCATTGCAAGTAGACTTGAAAAATAATTTTGTTTTACTAAAGGTAATTCTTCTCACATCTGGTATAATTAGGTGATATTGTACAGGTAGATATTTAATCATGTGTGCCAGTATTCTTCTCCATGTATCTTTTGTAATTGTTCTACCTACCTGGTACTTCTTATAAAATAACATGTATAATGTGCCAAGGAAGTAATATGTACCCCTGTTAAATTTTAATGACCAAATTCGTTGTTGTTTTGTTTCGCATATGAAAATATGATTTAAAAATGATATGAGCATTAGAACATTTTTCAGTTCTCCAGAACCATATAAGTGTATTTCTATAAGAAACTGGCAACCTCATTTCCACAGCATCTGTAACACTTTGCATTTCTGCCAGCAATGTATGAGTTCCATTTCTTCTGCATCGTTTCTAGCAATTGTATTGTCTGCTGTTTGTGTTTTGTCTGTTTTCTTTCTCTGTCACCCAGGCTGGAGTGCAGTGGCATGCTCATGGCAACCCCAGCGTCAACCTCCTGGTCTTCGGCAATCCTTCTGCCTCAGCCTTCCAAGGTGCCAGAACTACAGGCGTGCGCTACCATGGCTGGCTAATTTTTGATTTTATTGTAGAGATAAGGTCTCACCAAGTTGCCCGGGCTGGTCTCGAACCTGTGGACTCAGGCAATCCACTCGCCTCAGCCTCCCAAAGTGCTAGGATTTCAGGCTGAGCCTCCAAGCCCAGCCTGTTTTGTCTTATTAAAGACCTTTATAATATGTAGATAGTGCCAAATCCTTGAGGTGTAATTTGTATTGTTCCTTCAAACCATATTCAGAATAACTGAAAATGGATAAAAGACCTAATGTAAGAGCTAAATTCTTTAAATTTTGATAGGAAATGTGGGTGTAAATTTTTGCAGTCATGAATTAGCAAATGTTTTTTTAATTATGAAGCCCAGAGCAGAATCAACAAAAGAATAAAAACAGATGCACTGGATGTCATTAGACTAGAAATAAAAATAAAAACTTCTGAGCATCAAAGGAAACTATCCAGAAAGTGAAGAGACAACATAAAGAATGAGACAAACTATTTACAAACCATATATCTGATAGGGGACTTATATTTAAACTGTGGAAAGTACACTTATACGTCAATAATTAAAAGCAAACCCAGGTTTTAAATAGAGGAAGAATCTGAATATATAGTTATCCCAGGAACATTTTCAGATGGCCAATAACTACAAGTAAAGATGTTCAACATCTGTGGCCAAGAGGAAAATGCACATTAGAACCACAGTGAGATATCCGTGATACTTTCTAGGATCTCTAACCAGTAAGACAGAGAGTAAACAAGTGTCAGCAGAGATGTGGAGAAATCAGGCATTGCTGCTGGGAGTATACAGTTGTGTTGCCATTTAAAAAAACTGTCTGGTAGCTCTCCAAATGGTTAAGCATTGGACTACCATATGACCCTGAAGTTTGACGCTTAGGTATGTGCCTAAGAGCACTGAAAACATGTATCCACACACACAAACTTGTAATTGAATGTTCACAGCATCTCTATTCATAGTAGCCCCAAGGTGAAAGCAACCCAAATATTCATCAATTAATGAAAGGATAATAAAATGTGGCATATTTGTACAATGGAATATTTCAGCTTTAGGAAGAAATGAAGTACCGATGCATGCTACAACACGGCGTGAACTATGAAACGTTGCCAAGCGAAAGAAGCTGGATGTATGACGAAAATGTTATGTTAAGTGAAAGAAGCCCAACAGAAAAGACCACGTATTATATGATTCCATTTACACGAAATGTCAAAGAGACAATCTTCAGAGACAAAGGAGATAAGTGGTTACCTCAGGGTGTGGGTTGGGGAAGTGGTGGGGTTCCTGATCGGTTCCACGTTTTTGTGTGTGGAGGGCATGAAGATGTTCCAGTGTGAGCTTGTGATGATGGCTGCCCCACTCTGAATGTACGAAAAATCATCGAACGGAACATTTTAAATGGGTAGACTTATGATATGTGAATTACCTGTTAATGATTCTTTTTTTCCCAAACCAGCATCCTATTGTCACCTGTCAGTGAATGTCACTAACCTCTCTGTATTTTATTCTGGAATGCCGAATAGTCGTTTCCTGAAAAATCAATATCCTGAGAAAAGTAGATGTAGGTCATCCTCTGATGAGTTTATATGACTAGTTTTGTCATCCATTTTTGTTGCCTTAGATCCACTAGAATCTGCCCTCGGTAGATGTCAAGAAAGTGTATGATAAGTACATACTACCAATGTCATATTTTTCTTTGTGTGCCGATGATATCGCATTCCCTTCATCATTGCTTATTGAATACTTCTAGCAAACAGGTAACAAACCTACTTATATGATGTATTTTGCTATCCAGACTCACTTGGATGTCACCTTTTCAGGTAACCTTAAAAAAACTGTTGTATGAGTTCAGAATAATTGGGATGAGTAAGTTTGATAAAAGTGGATACTAACATGCTATAGGATATATTTGTGTTCACTATCTGGTTAATTGAGCAGTGATTTATTCATTTCTTTTTGGTGTATTTATCAGGAATATTGTGATGGTTTCTTGATAGCTGTTTGAAAAATATATGATTCGCTTACTTCTACAAATTCTTTTTTGAGAGAATTATTAATTGGCGCGATATTATTTTCATAGTATTTGCTGATGGTTATTGCTGACAGCATGTAAAGGTATTCAGTGCGGTATCTTTCTTTGTTTCCTCCCACCCTTTCCTATCTAGTACTTTTAATCTATCTAATGCTTTTACTTTTTTAATGAAGCTAGGCAGACAGTGATATCTCCTATTTTTTTCTCTTTTTTTGTTTTTTTTTTTGAGCTGGAGTTTCCCTCTGTCGCCCAGACTGGAGTGCAGCAGCCGCTCCCGGCCACCGCAGGCTCGACCTGCTGGGCTCCGGCGATCCTCCCGCCTCAGCCTTCCAAGTAGCGAGAACTACAGGTGCTCGCTACCACACCCGGCTAATTTTTTTTTTCTTTTGATTTATTGTAGAGATGAGGTCTCACCAAGTTGCCCAGGCGGGTCTCGAAATGTGGGCTCAGGCAATTCACTCACCTCAGCCTCCCAAAGCACGGGATTGCAAGCTGAGCCACCGAGCCCGGCTATCTCCATTTTTCATTAAGCTGCTATATTAAGGAAATTTTCATTCCTCATCACCCCCGTCTGTGAGTTACAAATGGGACTCTTCTGAGAACTCTGCCTTCCCATCCTCAATTTCAAGGTATTTGCTGCCAGCTGTGCCTGGACTGCCCTCGCATGCATCAGAATTAGTAAAATCCCAGGAGCATTTGATGTGAAGAAAGACAATTTAATAGTGATGGTGAATTATAGGTAATTACTGACAGACTTCTCTGGTAGACTGTTAAGTAGATTGTAAGTAGGAAATAGCAGAGGTCAACTTTTTTCTTTGCATGTACCGCTTACATCAACGTTGACAGAGTATCTTTGCTGCTTTGTTGTGTTTGGGGATGCAAAAGTATGTTGACATGTTTGCTTATGAATCTTCACAGCAAGTCTATGTCCGTGAGTGTGTAAAAGATTCAATGGCCCAGGTGTGTTGTGACGGTGTGTGAGAAGGTTGACATAAAAGTCCCAAGTACCACCAGGCTCGGTGGCTCAGCCTGTAATCCCACGCCTTTGGGAGGCTGAGGTGAGTGGATTGCCTGAGCTCGTCGGTTCGAGACCCGCCTGGGCAACTTGGCGAGACCTCATCTCCCCAATAAATTAAAAAAAAAAAAAATTAGCCAGGCATGGTAGCACACGCCTGTAGTTCCAGCTACTTGGAAGGCTTAGGCAGAAAGATCGCCGGAGCCCCGCAGGCCGAGGCTGCGGTGGCCAGGAGCGGCCACTGCACTCCAGTCTGGGTGACAGAGGGAAACTCCAGCTAAAAAAAAAAGTCCCAAGTACCTTGCTGCTGTGCTATTAAGCGTTTCAGAAATATAAATCCTTCGTGTTGTTCTTGTCCTTTTATTTCTGGCTACCTTTATTTTTTATGTAACTTGTGAAATAAGGAGATGGAATTTCATGAGACAT
>NW_007234029.1:0-22047 GCF_000164805.1 Carlito syrichta | reverse complement strand
CCAGATTCCTGATTAAACCTCATCAAGAGGCCCTTTAGACTTCGGAGAATGAGAACTCAACAACCCGGATTCCTTTTTCATTCTCAGCAAGATGCCTTGATTTTCCCTGTCCATGTGTATTCCAAAACTCTGTATACATAAAGACAGATGCCCATAAGGTTCCTAGGTTCGGGGAATCCGTGATTTCTGGTTACCTTTCAAAATACTTGCTAAACATTTGGCAACTACAAAACACTCGGCCCCTCTCAAAATAATAGGACAAATGGAAGTTTGAGAATTAGAAAGTTCATCTTGAGACCAAGAGTTACATGCAAATATGTTGAGATGATCCATTTTGTGCTGGAATCTGGCCTTAGTGTCCTGTGGAACCCAATGAACTAGCAGTGCGAGATGCCTGTTTACTACTACCAAGAGGACCAGAATGTTGCTGGAGTCCTGAATTGACTGATTAATAATATCCACATGCTAAATAGACCCAAAACATGAGGGGAACTAGAAGGCCTGATTCTTGTTTGACCAGTAGCAAGACGTCCTGAGAATTTTGTCGGATTGAGGACTCGTATAACACAGATTCCTTATTCTTCCTTCACTGGAGGCCGTGTATTGTCCTGTATATGAGAATTCCCTTTCACCACATTCCTGATTTGAAATCATGATTCTTGATTAGCCCTTAGCAAGACACCATGTAGATTTTGGGACTGAGGAACCGCATAATACAGATTTCTTTTTTTCCTTAGGAAGAGGCCTCGAAGTTTCCTGTTATGAGGAGTATTACCCACATTCCTACTTTTAATCCCTTATTCTTGTTTAGCCCTTAGTAAGTGGCCCTGGATTTTTTTAGGGATAGAGAACACGTGCAACCCAGATTCCTTATACTTTCATAGCAAAAGTCTGTGTATTTGCCTGTATATGAGGACCCCATTTCCGCAAATTCATGCTTCAAAAACTCTGATTCGTGTTTAGCCCTTAGCAAGATGCCCTGAGATTCAAGGGATTGAGGACACGTGTAACACAGATTCCTTATTCTTTCTTAGCAATAGGCAGTCCAGTTTCCTATATTTGAGGACTCCCAATACCCAGATTTCTACATTATGAAACTGATACATGGTTACCTCTTAGTAAGACACCTTGTGGATTTTTGGGCTGAGGACTCGTGCAACCAAAATTCCTTATTCTTCGTTAGCAAGACGCCATGTAGTTTCCTGTATATGAGGACAGCCATTACCCAGATTCCTGCTACATTCTCAGCAAGGTGCTGAGATATTTCCTGGTAAACTAGAATTCCAGTTGTTTGGATATCAAGAGAAAGACTCCCATAAGTTTATTGGGGAACTGGAATCCAAGATTCCTGGTTCTCCTTAACAATACCTCCAGAAAATGTGGACTCTCCTAAACCCATGTCCCAATTCACACCAGCCAGACCACAAGAAATTTCTCTAGTTTGACATAACCTGATTCGAGGATTTTGTACCAATATGCCGTTTTATTCCTGGCGTACCTGATTATGGTCCTAGTTGTTCATAAGACATAAAAGGATATTTAGGCCAGATACGCGATAACAACTATCAAGAGAATAGAATGTTCCTGGGGATCGGTAATGACTCATTAAGGGTATCTACAGAGCTAGTAGCTCTGAAAAATGTAGGGAACCTAAAGCCCAGATTGCTGATTAAACCTTATCAATAGGCCCTGTAGATCCTGGCAAAAGAGAACTACTAGAAGCTGATTTCATTTTCGTTCTCAAGAAGCAGCCCTGATTTTCCCTCGTGATGTGGATACAAAAACTCTGTACACAAATAGGCAGATGCCCAGAAATTACCTAGGGTCGTGGAATCCATTAATCCTGGTTACACTTAGCAGTACTTAATAAATATTTGGCAAGCTCAAAACACCAGGACCCTATCGGAATAAAAGGACAAATAGAAGTTTTAGGATTACAAGTAACCTCTTAAGGTGATAGTTACATACAAATATGGTGATAAGATTCTTTGCGTCCTGTAATCTGCCCTTTGTTGTCCTGAGGAATCAATGGACTTCAGGGTCCACATTCTCAGTTACAACTATCAAGAAGACCAGAAGATTGCTGAGAATCTGTAATGACAAAATTGTCATATCCAAGAGGCCTGTAGCCCTAAACAATGTGTGGAAATGGAATTCCAGATTCCAGATTAGCCATTATAACGTGTCCATGTAGAATTCTTGGATTGGCATCCTCCATAACCCAGATTCTTTTTATTCTCAGGAAGAGTGCCGGAAGTTACCTGGCGACGTGAACTTACAACCTCTTATCAATAATCATAAACCCAAATGGTCAGAAGTTCCCTGGAATACAAGATTGCTGGATCCCTTTATGAATACGTCCTAAATATTGGGGAACACCTAATCCCAAATTACGATTATCAATCCAAAATTCCAGTAGTAGTTTCTGGATTACAAGGTAAACCTGAAGTCAGAAATTACACGAAAAATGGCGACAGGATTCCTTGGATTGTGGAATCTGGCCTTACAGCCTCTTGCCAAAAAAGCCTAGCAGATAGCCAGATTCTCTGTTACAACTAAGAAAAGGGGCAGCAGGTTCCTTGGAATCGGTAATGACAGATTTGTGGTACGTTTACAGGAATTACTTCTGAAAAGTGTGGGGACTGGGACTCCAAATTCCTGATGAACATGCTAGAAAATCCCTGTATGCTTCTAGGTATGAGATCTACCTTAAGCCAGGGAAAAATTAACAACTGCATAGAAGTTTGCTGGTCACATGCAAACTGATTTTCCTTGTTCCACATTGGTCACATGAGTAGAAACGTTCTCGGGATATAGTGTCCGCGATTCCTGTATCGTTCTCGCAAGAACAACCAGATGTTTCCCCGTTCCCTAGATGTCCACACACGTGGCTCCCAATAGAAACACTCCAGAATACTCCAATGTACTTGTAAACCAAGACCCTGGTGACCTCCCAAAAATACCTTCTAAACATGGTCCAACATCTAAACCCAAGGCCTTAATTCCGAATAGCTTGGCTACCAGACGTTTCTGGAGTACGAGGTAACCTTGAACTCAGGGCTTACATGCAAAACACCCGAGATGATTACTTGTGTCCTTGATTTTGGCGATAGAAGATCGAGAATCTAAATGGAATTGTAGTGCCATATTTTCGTGTAAACTATCGAGAGTACCAGAATTTTGGGGGACATCTGGAATGAGTGATTCCTAATATGCACATAGGATACAGCTCTGAAAAACATGGAGACTACAAAGTCCGAGTCTTGTAGGCCTTATCAAGTCGCCCTGAAGTCGCCCTCAATTTTTGGAATTGAGGACTCGTGTAAACCACATTCTTTATTCTTCCTTAGCAAGAGCCCCTGTAGTTTCCTGTATATGTGGGCTCCCAATTCCCAGATACTTGCTTTGAATTCATCATTCTTGTTTCGTCCTTAGCATGACACCCAGTAGATTTTTGGCATGGAGGACTCGTGTAAACCAGATTCCTTATCCTTTCTTAGGTAGAGGCTGTGTCGTTTTCTGTGTATGAAGACTCCCATTACCGAGATTCCTGCTTTGAAACTCTGATTCTTGTTTAGTTCTTAGAAAGACGCCCTGTAGAGTTTTCGAATTGAGGATATGTGTCACCCGGATTCCTTATACATCCTTAGCAAAAGGTTGTGAAGTTTCTTCTATATGGGGACTCAGATTCCCCAGATTCGTGCTTCAAATCCCTTATACGTTTTTCTCCCTTAGAAAGACCCCTTGTAGGTTTATGGGATTTGAGGACTCGTGTGACCCAGATTTATTATCCTTCTGTAGTAAGAGGCCACGTTGATTCCCATATATGAGGACACCTATTTCGCATATTCATGCTTAATTCACTGCAATTCCCGAGATATTTCCTGATGAACATATAATTCCATTTGTTTGGATATTAATAGAAGGACTCCCATATACTTTCTGGTAACTGTAATTCAAGCTCCCAGGTTTCCCTTAAAAAGACATCGTAAAAATATGGAATATTCTAAACCCAATATCCCAATTTCCACCATCCTGACCACAGGATATTTCGCTATTTTCAGGAAACTTGAAGTGCGAGATTTTGTCGCAAAATGCCAGTTGATACCTGGTGAACTGGGTTATGGCTGAATATGTTGATAAGACACAAACGAAATTTTAGGTTCAGATACTAGATTACAACTATCGAAAGGACTGGAAATTTCTTGGGTCTGTAATAAGATATTTCAGGTATCCACGCAGCAAGTAGCTCTGAAAAATGGAAGGACCTGCAAGTCCAGAATCCTCATTAAACCTTATTAAGAGGACATATAAATTTTGACGATTGAGGACACCTGATCCTGCATTAGCTTCTCGTTCTCATCAAGAGCCTGATTTTCCCTGGCTATCTTGATTCCAAAATTCTGTATGCAAATACACAGATACCTAGCTGTTTCCCAGGGACGTGGAATCCGTGATTCCTGGTCACCTTTAAAAATATGTACTCCATGCATAGCAACCCCAATCCCCCAAGCCATATGAAATAGATTCACAATGGAAGTTTAAGGATTACATTGTACATCTTAAGACAAGAGTTACACACTAATGTGGTGAGATGATGGCTTAGTCCTGTAATCTGCCTTTAGTTGTGCCGAGAAACCCAATTGAATTGAACACACTTGTTCTTGATTACAACAATCAAGAGGACGAGAAGGTGACTGGGAATCTATAATAACACGTGTCCTTTAAAAGTGGCAACATTCTTTGAAGAATCTGGAGGAATAGAAGCCCAGATTCCAGATAAGCCCTTATCATGGAACCTGTAGAAGTGGATTGAGGTCTTCTCTATCCCACATTCCTTTTTTTTTAGTATCAGGAAGACGCCCAGATGTTTTCTGGTGACGTAGAAGTACAAACTCTTACATGCCAATACACATATGCCAAGAAGTTTCCCCGGGACCTGGAATCGAAGATTGCTGGTTCCCCTTAAGAATACATACCAAATGTGCGGAAACCTCTAATCCCATATTCTCAATGCGAAAACTAATGTCCAGCAGTAGTTTCTGGACTACGAGGTAAACCTGAAGCCAGTGATCACATTAACCAATGGCAGATGATTGCGTGAATTGTGGAATCTAACCTTACAGGACCCTGTGAAACACATGGACCAGTAGGTCAGATTCTCAGTTACAGTGATCAAGAGGTGCAACATGTTCCTGGGGAACAGCAATGCCTGAATTGTGGTATGCATATAGGATGCTGCTCTGAATAATATGAGAACCAGGACTCCCCGATTCCAGATTAGCATTTGCTAAGGTCCCGGTCAATTCCTACATATGAGCACTGCCTTAAGCCACGGATGATTTAGCAAATGCCCAGATATTTGCAAATTACATGGAAACCGAGTTTCCTGGTTCCTCTTAAGAAAAGTTTGTAGAAAATTTCAAGGGACACTGTGACCCAGATTCCTATTTCGGTTTAAGTAAAACGACAATATGTTTCCTGTTGGCCTGGAAGTGTAGACTCTTGTATACCCATAGAAAGATGACAAGAATATGCCTGGGGACGTCCAATCTAAGAATCCTTGTCCCTCCCAATAATACCTCCTAAAGCAATTGAACACCTAAACCCAAAGTCCTAATTATGAACAGCGGAGCCTCATTAGTTTCTGGTGTACGAGGTCACACTGAAGTCAGGTCTTACATACAAAAAATCCAAGAGAATATCTAGTGTCCTGTATCTGGAATCAGACGTTCCAAGTATCTAAATGGACTTGTAGTGCCAGATTCTCGTTCACAACTATCAAGAGTACCAGAGTGTTGCTGAAGTCCAGGAAGGATTGATTTGTAATATCCACATACCATATACCTCTAAAACATTAGGAGTGCTCAAAGTCCTGATCTTGTTTAGCCCTTAGAAAGACACACTGTAGATTATCGGTGTTGAGGACCCATGCAGTCCAGATTCCTTATTTATCCTTCGCAAGAGTCATGAAGTTTCCTTTATATGAGCATTCGCATTATACGGATTCCTGCTTCATTCTGAGCAAGACAGTGAAATATTTTGTGGTGATGTAGAATTCATGTTGTATGGATATCAATTGAAAGACCCCCAGATGTTTCCTAGACAACTGGAATCCAAGATTCCTGGTTTCCTTTTACAAGACACCCTATTAATATGGGGACCTAGAAGCCCAGATTCCAGATTAAACC
Organism: Carlito syrichta; assembly: GCF_000164805.1. NCBI lineage: Eukaryota > Metazoa > Chordata > Mammalia > Primates > Tarsiidae > Carlito > Carlito syrichta. The sequence goes on along the minus strand of NW_007234029.1, from coordinate 15,856 downwards.
TCATTGACAGACCCTGTAGTCTTCGGCGAATGAGAACTCCAAGAAACTGGATTTTCCTTTCGTTCTCAGCAAGATGCCTTGATTTCCCTGTCTATGTGTATTTCAAAACCCTGTATACAAAAAGACAGATGCCAACAAGTATCCTAGGGACGGGGATTCCGTGATTCCTGATTACCTTTAACAATGCTCACAAAACATTTGGCAACTGCAAAATCCTCGGCGCCTCTCAAAATAAAAGGACAAATGGAAGTTTGAGAAGTGCAAGGTTCATCTTGAGACCAGGAGTTACATCCAAATATGGCAAGATGATCCTTTATGGGCTGGAATCTGGCCTTAGTTGTCCCGAGGAACCTAACAGTCTTGTAGTGCCAGATACCCGTATAGAACTATCATGAGGACCAGAATCATGCTGGAGTCCTGAATTGACTGATTCTTAATATCCACATGCTAAAGAGCTCCAAAACATGAGGGGAGCTCGAATCTCTCATTCTTGTTTGTCCAATAAAAGCGTCCTGAGAATTTTTTCGCATTGAGGACTCGTGTAACACAGATTCATAATTCTTCCTTGCTGGAGACCGTGTAGTGTCCTGTATATGAGGACACTACAGATTCCCCAGATTCCTGTTTTGGAAGCCTGGTTCTTGTTCAACCCTTATCAAGACGCCATGTAGATTTTGTGATTGAGGAACCGTGTAAAATAGATTCCTTATTTTTCTTTAGCAAGAGACCTCTAAATTTCCTGTTATGAGGAGTTTTACCCACATTACTGCTTCGAATCCCTTATTCTTGTTTAACCCTTAGAAAGAGGCCCTGTAGGCCTTTTGGGATAGAGAACACGTGCAAGCCAGATTTCTTATAAATTCTTCGCAAAAGACCATGTATTTACCTGTATATGAGGACCTCATTTTCGCAGATTCATGCTTCAAAAACATTGATTCGTGTTTAGCCCTTAGCAAGATGCCCTGAAGTTTTTTAGGGATTGAGGACACGTGTAACCAAGATTCCTTATTCTTTCTTAGCAATAGGCTGTCCAGTTTCCTGTATTTGAGGACTCCCACTACCCAGATTCCTACATTAAAAACCTGATTCATGGTTACCTCTTAGTAAGATGCCCTGTGGATTTTTGGGCTGAGGACTCGTGCAACCAAAATTCCTTATTCTTCCTTAGCAAGAGGCCATGAAGTATATGAGGACTCCCATTACCCAGATTCCTGCTACATTCTCAGCAAGGCGCTGAGATATTTCCTGTTGACCAAGAATTCCAGTTGTTTGGATATCAAGAGAAAGACTCCCATAAGGTTATTGGGAACTGGTATCCAAGATTCCTGGTTCCCCTTTCAAAGACCTCCCTAAAATGTGGATTCTCCTAAACCCATGTCCCAATTCCCACCAGCCTGACCACAAGAAATTTCTGTAGTTTGAGATAACCTGAATCGAGGGATTTTGTACCAATATGCCATTTGATTCCTAGGTTACTTGATTATCGTCCCGGATGTTCATAAGGCAAAAAAGGATATTTGGGCCAGATCCTCAATAACAACTATCAAGAGAATAGAATGCTCCTGGAGATCTGTAATGATCAACAAAGACACAATAGGATATTTGGGCCAGATTCACGATTACAACTATGAAGAGAACAGAAATTTCCTGGGGATCTGTAATGAATGATTGAGGGTATCTATGGAGCTTCTAGCTCTGAAAAATGTAAGGACTCTGAAGAACAGATTGCTGATTAATCCTTATCAAGGGGCCCTGTAGATTTTGGCGAATGAGAACTCGTAGAACCCGATTTCATTTTCGTTCTACGCAAGATGCCTGAATGTTCCATCCTGATGTGGATTCAAAAACTCTGTATACAAATAGGTAGATGCCCAGAAATTAACTAGGGTCGTGGAATCCATGAATCCCTGTTACACTTAAGATTATGTAATAAATATTTGGGAACCTCAAAACACCAGGCCACTAGCGGAAAAGAAGGACAAACAGCAGTTTGAGGAATACAAGGTACATCTTAAGGGGATAGTTACATACAAATATAGCGATAAGATACTTTGGGTCCTGGAATCTGCCCTTTGTTGTTCTGAGGAACCCAATGGACTTGAGGGTCCACATTCTCGGTTACAACTATCAAGAAGACCAGAAGCTTGCTGAGAATCTATAATGAGAAAATTGTCATACCCAAGAGGCCTGTAGCCCTAAAGAATGTGTGGAAATAGAATCCCAGATTCCAGATTAGCCATTATAACGTGTGCATGTTGAATTATTAGATTGGCATCCACCGTAACCCAGATTCTTTTTGTTCTCAACAAGTTACCTGGCGACGTGGAAGTTCAAACTCTTATATACCAATAATCATGAGCCCAAAAGGTCAGAAGGGCCCTGGCATCCAAGATTGTGGATCCCCTTTAAGAATACATCCTAAATATTTGGGAACACCTAATCTCAAGTTACTAATATCAATACAAAATTCCATTAGTAGTTTCTGGATTAGGAGGTAAACCTGAAGTCAGAAATTACATGAAAAATGGCGACATGATTGCTTGGATTGTGGAATCTGGCCTTACAGCCTCCTGCAAAAAAAACCGAGCAGATGGCCAGATTCTCTGTTACAACTAAGAAGAGGAGCAGGAGGTAGCTGGGAATCGGTAATGACAGATTTGTGGTATGTATACAGGAATTACTTCTGAAAAGGGTGGGGACTGGGACTCCAAATTCCTGATTAGCATTTAGAAAATTCCTGTAGGCTTCTAGGCATGAGAACTACCTTAAGCCAGGGAAAAATTAACAACTGCCCAGAATTGTGCTGACCACATGCACACTGATTTTCCTTGTTCCACATTGGTGACATAAGTAGAAGCTTTTTGGGGACATAGTGTCCGAGATTTCTGTATCGTTCTCTGAAGAACGGCCAGATGTTTCCTTGTTCCCTAGATGCCCAGACTCGTGGCTCCCAATAGAAAGACTCCAGAACCCTCCTATGGACTTGTGAACCAAGACCCTGGTGCCCTCCCGAAAATACCTTCTAAACGTGGTCCAACATCTAAATCCAAGTTCCTAATTCCGAATAGCTGAACTACCAGAAGTTCCTGGAATACGTGGTAACCCTGAAATCAGGGCTTACATTCAAAACACCCGAGACGATTACTTGTGTCCTGGAATTCGGCGTTAGAGGATCCAGAATCTAAATGGACTTAGAGTGCCATATTTTCGTTTAAACTATCAAGAGGACCACAATGTTGTGGGACTTCTGGAATGAGTGATTCTTAATATGCACATAGGATACAGCTCTGAAAAATATTGGGACGTCGAAGTCCGAGTCTTGCAGGCCTTACCAAGACGTCTTGAACATATTGGGAATTGAGGACTCGTGTAAACCAAATTCGTTATTTTTCATAGCAAGAGCCCGTATAGTTTCCTGTATATGAGGACTTACATTCCCCAGATTCTTGTTTCAAAATCCTGATTCTTGTTTAGCCCTTAATAAGACTCCCAGCAGATTTTTGGCATTGAGGACCTGTGAAAGCCAGATTCCTTATCCTTTCTTAGGTAGATGCTGTGTAGTTTCCTGTATTTGAAGACTCTCATTACCGAGATTCTTGTTTTGAAACACTGATCCTTGTTTACCCTTAGAAAGATGCCCTATTGATTTTTCGGATCGAGGATATGTGTCACCCAGATTCCTTGATTGTCCTTAGCAAGAGGTTGTGAAGTTTCCTGTATATGAGGACTCCCATTTTCCAGATTCGTGCTTCAATTCCCTGATATGTTTTTCTCCCTTAGGAAGACTCCCTGTAGGTTTTTGGGATTTGAGGACTCGTGTAACCCAGATTCGTTATTCTTCCTTAGTAAGAGGCCATGTAGTTTCCCGTATATGTGGATTCCCATTTCGCAAATTGCTGCTAAATTCTCAGTAATTCCCGAGATATTTCCTGATGAACACATAACTCCAGTTGTTTGGATACTAATAGAAAGACTCCCATATAGTACCTGGGAACTGTAATCCAAGCATCCAGGTTCCCCATAAGAAGACAATGTAAAAATATGGAATATTCTAAACCCAATATCCCAATTTCCACCAACCTGACCAAAGGAAATTTCGGCATTTTGAGGTAACCTGAAGCGAGGAATTTTCTTGCAAAATGCCAGTTGATACCTGGGGAACTGGGTTCTGGCCGAAGATGTTGATAAGAAACAAATGAAATTGTAGGTTCAGATACTCAATTACATCTATCGAAAGGACTGGAATATGCTTGGATCTGTAATTAGACATTTTAGGTATCCACGTAGCAAGTAGCTCTGAAAAATGGAAGGACCTACAAGCCCAGATTCCTCATTAAACCTTATTTAGAGGCCATATAGATTTTCATGATTGAGGACCCCTGATCCCTCATTCTCTTCTCATTCTCAGCGAGAGCCTGATTTTCCCTGGTGATCTGGATTCCTAAATTCTGGATGCAAATAGAAAGATGCCCAGCTGTTTCCCAGGAACGTGGAATCCGAAATTCCTGGGTACCTTTAAAAATATGAACTACATTCTTAGCAACCCCAAACCCCAAGCCATATCAAATAGATTCACAAACGGAAGTTTTGGGATTACAGGGTACATCTTAAGAGAAGAGTTACACACAAATGTAGCAAGATGATGCCTTAGTCCTGTAATCTGCCTTAAGTTATGCCAAGAAACCCAACTGAATTGCATGGATTGGTCCTTGGTTACAACAATCAAGAGGACCAGAAAGTTGCTGGGAATCTATAAAGACTCTTGTCCTTTCCAGGTGACAACATGCTCTGAAGACCTTGGAGGACTAGAAGCCCAGATTCCATATAAGCCCTTATAACGGAGTCCTGTAGAACTGTATTGAGGTCTCCCATCACCGACATTACTTTTTTTATTAACAGGAAGATGCCAGGACGTTTTCTGGTGACGTAGAAGTACAAACTCTTACATAACAATACACATACTCCAAGAAGTTTCCCAGGGACATGGAATCGAAGATTGCTGGTTCCCCATTAAGAATACATACTAAATATGTGAGAACCCCTAATCCCACATTCTCAATGCGAAAACGAATGTCCAGCAGTAGTTTCTGGACTACGTGGTAAACCTGAAGCTAGTGATCACATTAACAAATGGCAGATGATTGAGTAGATTGTGGAATCCGGTCATAAGGGACCCTGAGAAAATAACGCACCAGTAGGCCAGATTCTCAGTTAAAACTATCAACAGGTGCAACACGTTCCTGGAGAACGGCAATGCCTGATTTGTGGTATGTATATAGGACGCTGCTCTGAATAATATGAGAACCAGGACTCCCAGATTCCAGATTAGCATTTGCTAAAGTCCCGGTCAATTCCTAGGTATGACCACTGCCTTAAGCCACGGATAATTTAGCAAATGCCCAGATGTTTGCAAGTTACATGCAAACCGAGTTTCCTGGTTCCTCTTAGGTAAAGCCTGTAGAAACTTTCAAGGGACACAGTGACCCATATTCCTATTTCGTTCTAATCAAAAAGGATGAGATGTTTCCTATTGTCCTGGAAGTCCAGACTCTTGTATACCCATAGAAAGATGACAAGAATATGCCTCGGGACGTGTAATCTAAGATTCCTGGTTCCCTCCCAATAATACATTCTAAAAAATTTGAACACCTAAACTCAAAGTCCTAATAACAAACAGCAGAGCCACTCTAGTTTCTGGAGTACGAGGTAACACAGAAGTCAGGTCTTACATACAAAAAATCCGAGAGAATGTCTAGTGTCCTGTATCTGGAATCAGAGGTTTCGAGTTTCTAAATGGACTTGTAGTGCCAGATTCTCATTCACAACTATCAAAAGTACCAGTGTGTTGCTGGAGTCCAGGAATGATTTATTCGTAATATCCACATAACAAATGGCTCTAAAACATGAGAGGTGCTTGAAGCCCTGGTCTTGGTTAGCCATTAGCGAGATGCGCTGTCGATTTTCAGTATTGAGGACCCATGTAGCCCATATTCTTTATACATCCTTCTCAATAGTCATGAAATTTCCTGTATATGAGGACTTCCATTATCCAGATTACTGCTTCATTCTCTGGAAGACACCAAGATATTTCGTGGTGATGTAGAATTCAAGTTGTTTGGATATCAATTGAAAGACCCCCAGAAGTTTCCTGGGCAATTGGAATCCAAGATTCCTGGACCTTTGTACAAGACACCCCAATAATATGGGGACCTTCAAGCCCAGATTCCTGATTAAACCTCATCAAGAGGCCCTGTAGACTTTGGCGAATGAGAACTCAAGAACCCGGATTCCCTTTTCGTTCTCAGCAAGATGCCTTGATTTTCCCTGTCCATGTGTATTCCAAAACTCTGTATACAAAAAGACAGATGCCCACAAGTTTCCTAGGGTCGGGGAATCCGTGATTCGTGGTTACCTTTCAAAATACTTACTAAACATTTGGCAACTGCAAAACCTTCGGCCCCTTCAAAATAAAAGTACAAATGGAAGTTTGAGAATTACAAATTTTATCTTGAGACGAAGAGCTACATGCAAATATGGCGAGATGATACCTTTTGTGCTAGAATCTGACTTTAGTTGTTCTGAGGAACCTAACGTACATGCAGTGTGTGATACCCGTTTACTTCTACCAAAAGGACCAGAATGTTGCTGGAGTCCTGAATTGACTGATTCCTAATATCCTCATGCTAAATAACTCCAAAACATGAGGGGAGCTCGAAGCCCTAATTCTTGCTTGTCCAGTCGCAAGATTTCCTGAGAATTTATTCGTATTGAGGACCCATGTAGCATAGATTCCTTAATCTTCCTTCGCTGGAGACCGTGTATTGTCCTGTATATGAGGACGCCCTTTCCCGAGATTCCTGTTTTGAAACCCTAATTCTTGTTTAGCCCTTAGCAAGACGTCATGTAGATTTTGAGATTGAGGAACCGCGTAAAACAGATTCCATATTTTTCCTTAGGAAGTGGTCTCGAAGTTTCCTGTTATGAGGAGTATTACCCACATTTCTGCTTCGAATCACTTATTCTTGTTTAGCCCTTAGCAAGAAGTTCTCAATTTCTTTTGGGATAGAGAACAAGTGTAACCCAGATTCCTTATTCTTTCTTAGCAAAAGGCCGAGTATTTGCCTGTATATGAGGACCCTATTTCCACAGATTCATGCTTCAGAAACCCTGATTCGTGGTGAGCCCTTAGCAAGACGCCCTGAAGTTTTTTAGGGATTGAGGATACATGTAACCTAGATTCCTTATTCTTTCTTAGTAATAGGCAGTCCAGTTTCCTGTGTTTGAGGACTCCCACTACCCAGATTGCTACATTAAAAACCTAATTCATGGTTACCTCTTAGTAAGACAACCTGTGGATTTTTGAGGTGAGGACACGTGCAACTAAAATTACTTTTTTCTTCCTTAGCAAGAGGCCGTGTAGTTTCCTGTATATGAGGACTCCCATTACCCAGATTCCTGCTACATTCTCAGCAGGGCGCTGAGATATTTCCTGGTGACCTAGAATTCCAGTTATTTGGATATAAAGAGAAAGAATCTTATAAGGTTATTGGGGAACTGCAATCCATGATTCCTGGTTCCCCTTAACAGGACCTCCCCAAAATGTGAACTCTCCTAACCCCATGTCCCAATTCCCACCAGCCCGACCACAAGGAATTTCTGTAGTTTGAGTTAACCTGAATCGAGGGATTTTGAACCAATATGCCATTTGTTTTCTGGGGTACCTGATTGTGGTCCTAGATGTTCAGAGGCACAAAAGGATATTTGGGCCAGATCATCGATTACAACTATCAAGACAATGGAATGTTTCTGGGGATCTGTAATGACCTATTAAGTGTATCTACGGAGCTAGTAGCTCTGAAAAATGTGGGTCCCTGAAGCCCAGATTGCAGATTAAACATTTTAAGAGGCCCTGTAGATTCTGGCGAATCAGAACTCCTAGAACCAGATTTCCTTTTCTTTCTCAGCAAGATGCCCTAATTTTCCCTCATGATGTGGATCCAAAAACTCTGTATAAAAAGAGACAGATGCCTATAAATTACCTGGGGTCATGGAATCCATGAATCCTGGTTACACTTAAAAGTACATAATAAATATTTGGTAACCTCAAAACACCCGGTCCCTATCAGAATAGAAGGACAAACAGAAGTTTTAGGATTACAAGGTACATCTTAAGGCGATAGTGAAATACAAATATGGTGATAAGATTCCTTGGGTCCTGTAATCTTCTCTTTGTTATCCTTAAAAACCCAACCTTCGAAACATTGTGCAACATCTAAACCCAAAGTCCTAATGACGAATAGCTGAACTACAATATGTTTCTGGAGTCCGAGTTAACCTGATATCAGGGCTTTCATTCAAAACACCCGAGATGATTACTTGTGTCCTGGTATTTGGCGTTAGAGGATTCAGAATATAAATGGACTTGCAGTGCCATATTTTCGTTTAAACTATCAAGAGGACCAAAATGTGCGGGACGTCTGGAATGAGTTATTCTTAATATGCACATAGTTTCCAGCTCTGAAATATATGGGAACGTCGAATCCGAGTCTTGTAGACCTTACCAAGACGCCCTGAACATTTTTGGAATTGAGGACTCTTGCAACCCGGATTCGTTATTCTCCCTTCACAAGAGCCTGTGTAGTTTCCTGTATATGAGGACTCCCATTCCCCAGATTCTTGCTTTGAAATTCTGATTCTTGTTTAGCCCTTAGCAAGATGCCCAGTAGATTTTTGGCATTGAGGTCTTGGGAACACCAGATTCCTTATTCTTTCTTAGGTAGAGGCTGTGTAGTTTCCTGTATATGAAGACTCCCATTACCGAGAGTCCTGCTTCAAAACCCTGATAATTGTTTATCCCTTAGAAATATGCACTGAAGATGTTTTGGATCGAGGACATATGTCACTCAGATTTGTTGTTCATCCTTAGCCGGAGGTTGTGAAATTTCCTGTATATGAGGGCTCCCATTTCCCAGATTTGTACTTCAAATCCCTGATAATTTTTCTCCCTAAATAAGACTCCCTGTAGGTTTTTGGAATATGTGGACTCGTGTAACACAGATTCCTTATTCTTCCGTAGTAAGAGGCCATGTAGTTTCCTGTATATGAGGATTCCTGATTCGCAAACTCCTGCTTAATTCTCAGAAATATCCGAGATATTTCCTGGTGAACATAGAATCCAATTGTTTGGATATCAATAGAAAGACTCCCACAGAGTACCTGGGAACTGTAATCCAAACTTCCAGGTTCCCCTTAACAAGACATCGTAAAAATGTGTAATATTCTAAACCCAATATTCCAATTTCCACTAGCCTCACCACAGGAAATTTCGGTATTTTGAGGTAACTTCATGCAAGGAATTTTGTCAGAAAATGCCAGTTGACTCCTGGGGAACTGGATTATGACCGACGATGTGGATAAGAAACAAACGAAATTGTAGGTTCAGATACTCAATTGCAACCATCAAAAGGACCGGAATCGCTTGGATCTGTAATAAGAGATTTTAGGTACCCACGTAGCAAGTAGCTGTGCAAAATGTGAGGACCTACAAGCCCAGATTCCTCATTAAACCTTATCAAGATGCCATAAATTTTAATTATTGAGGACCCTGATCCCGCATTCTCTTCTTCTTCTCAGCAAGGGCCTGATTTTCCCTGGCGGGTTGTATTTCAAAATTCTGTATGCAAAGAGACAGATGCCCAGCTGTTTCCCAGGGACGTGGAATCCGTGATTCCTGGTTACCTTTAAAAATATGTCCTACATGCTTAGCAACCACAACCCCCCAGGCCATATCAAGTAGATTCACAAATGGAAATTTTAGGATTAACTGAATTGTATGGACTGTTTCTTTGTTACAACAAACAAGAGGACCAGAAAGTTGCTGGGAATCTATAATGACACTTGTCCTTTCCAAGTGGCAACATGCTCTGAAGAATTTGGAGAACTAGAAGCCCAGATTCCACAAAAGCCCTTATAACGGAGCCCTGTAGAAATGGATTGAGTCCTCCCATAAACCACATTCCTTTTTTTATTATCAGGAAGACACCCGGACGTTTTCTCATGACATAGAAGTACAAACTCTTCCATACCAATACACATACGCCAAGAAGTTTCCCAGGGACCTGGAATCGAAGATTGCTGGTTCCTTCTTAAGAATACATCCTAAATATGTGGAAATCCCTAATCCCACATTCTCAATGCGAAAACGTATGTCCAGCAGTAGTTTCTGGACTATGAGGTAAACCTGAAGCCAGTGATCATATTAACAAATGGCAATTGATTTCGAGGATTGTGGAATCTGGCCTCACAGTACCCTGTGAAACAAACGGACCAGTAGGCCATATTCTCAGGTACAACTATCAAGAGATCCAACACATTCCTGGGGAATGGCAATGCCCGATTTGTGGTATGCATATAGGACGTTGCTCTGAATAATATGAGAATCAGGACCCCAGAATCCAGATTAGCATTTGCTAAAGTCCCTGTTGATTCCTAGGTATGAGCACTGCCTTAAGCCACGGATAATTTAGCAAATGCCCAGAGGTTTGCAAGTTACATGCAAACCGAGTTTCCTGGTTCCTCTTAGGTAAAGCCTGTAGAAACTTTCAAGGGACACAGTGACCCATATTCCTATTTCGTTGTAAGCAAAATGTTGAGATGTTGGCCTGGAAGACTAAACTCTGGTATACCCATAGAAAGATGACAAGAATATGGCTGGGGATATGGAATCTAAGATTCCTGGTTCCCTCCTAAAAATACCTCCTAAAGAATATTGAACACCTAAACCCAAAGTCCTAATAATGAACAGCATAACCACTGAAGTTTCTGGAGTATGAGGTAACACTGAAGTCAGGGCTTATATACAAAAAATCCGAGGGAATTTCTAGTCTCCTGTTTCCGGAATCAGAGGTTCCAAGTATCTCAATGGACTTGTAGTGCCAGATTCTCGTTCACAACTCTCAAGACTGCAAGAGTGTTGCTGGAGTCCAGGAATGATTGATTCATAATATCCACATAACAAATAGCTCTAAAACATGAGGGGTGAGCCGGGCTCAGTGGCTCAGCTTGTAATTCCGTGACTTTGAGAGGCTGAGGTGAGTGGATTGCCTGAGCCCACGGGTTCGAGACCCGCCTGGGCAGTGAGACCTCATCTCTACAACAAATCAAAAAATCAGCCGGGCGTGGTAGCGCACGCCTGTAATTCCGGCTACTCGGAAGGCTGAGGCAGAAGGATCACTGGAGCCCAGCAGGTCGAGGCTGCGTTGGCTGGGAGCGGCCACTGCACTCCAGTCTGGGCGACAGAGTGAGACTCCAACCCTCCTCCCAAAAAAAAACATGAGGGGTGCTCAAAGCCCTGATCCTGTTTAGTCCTTAGCAAGACGTGCTATATATTTTCAGTATTGAGGAACCATGTAGCCCAGATTCCTTATTTATCCTTCACAAGAGTCATGAAATTTCTTGAATATGAGGACTCCCGTTACCCAGATTACTGCTTCATTCTGAGAAAGACACCGAGATATTTAATCGTGATGTAGAATTCGAGTTGTTTGGATATCAAATGAAAGACCCCCAGAAGTTTCTTGGAGAATTGGAATCCAGCCTGGGCGACAGAGTGAGACTCCAACCCCCCCCCAAAAAAAAAGCATGAGGGGTGTTCAAAGCCCTGATCTTGTTTAGTACTTAGCTTTCTGTGATTGAGGAACCGCATAAAACAGATTCCTTATTTTTTCTTAGGAAGAGGCCTCGAAGTTTCCTTTGATGAGGAGTATTACCCACATTCCTGCTTCGAATCCCTTATTCTTGTTTAGCCCTTAGCAAGAGGGTCTGTAGTACTTTTGGGATAGAGAACACGTGCAACCCAGATTCCTTATTCTTTCTTAGCAAAAGGCCATGTATTTGCCTCTATATGAGGACCCCATTTCCGCAGATTCATGCTTCAAAAACCCTGATTCGTGTTTATCCCTTAGCAAGATGCCCTGAAGTTTTTTAGGGATTGAGGACACGTGTAACCCAGATTCCTTATTCTTTCTTAGCAATAGGCAGTCCAGTTTCCTGTGTTTGAGGACGCCCACTACCCAGATTCCTACATTAAAAACCTGATTCATGTTTACCTCTTAGTCAGACGACCTGTGGATTTTTGGGCTGAGGATTCGTACAACCAAAATTCCTTATTCTTTCTTACAAAGAAGCCGTGTAGTTTCCTGTATATGAGGACTCCCATTACCCAGATTCCTGCTACATTCTCAGCAAGGCACTGAGATAGTTCCTGGTGACCTAGAATTCCAGTTGTTTGGATATCAAGAGAAAGGCTCCCGTAAGTTTATTGGGGAACTGGAATACAAGATTCCTGATTCCCTTTAACAAGGTTTCCCCAAAATGTAGACTCTCCTAAACCCATGTCCCAATTTCCACCTGCCCAACCACAAGAAATTTCTGTAGTTTGAGGTTTCCTGAATCAAGAGATTTTGTATCATTTGCCATTTGACTCCTGGGATACCTGATTATAGTCCTAGATATTAATAAGACACAAAAGGATCTTTAGGCCAGATCCTCGATTACAACTATCAGGAGAATAGTATGTTCCTAGGGATCTGTAATGACCGATTAAGGGTATCTCCAGTGCTAGTAGCTCTGAAAAATGTAGGGATGCTGAAGCCCAGACTGCTGATTAAACCTTATCAAGATGCTCTGTAATTTCTGTCGAATGAGAACTCATAGAACCGGAGATCCTTTTCGTTCTCAGCAATATTCCCTGATTTTCCCTCGTGATGTGGATCCAAAAACTCTGTATACAAATATGCAGATGCCCAGAAATTACCTAGTGTCATAGAATCCATGAACCCTGGTTACCCTTAACGGTACGTAATAAATATTTGGCAACCTCAAAACACCAGGCCCCTATCGGAATAGAAGGACAAACAGAAGTTTTTGGATTACAAGGTCCATCATAAGGCGCTAGTTACATACAAATATGGCGATAAGATTCTTTGGGTCCTGGAATCTGCCCTTTGTTGTCCCGAGGAACCCAACGGACTTTAGGGTACACATTCTCGATTACATCTATCAAGAAAACCAGAAGGTTGCTGAGAATATATAATGAAAAAGTTGTCATATCCAAGAGGCCTGTAACCCTGAAGAATCCCAGATTCCAGATTACCCATTATAAGGTGTCCATGTAGAATTCTTGGATTGGCGTCCTATAATCCAGATTCTTTTTTTTTCACTAAGACTACCCAGAAGTTACCTGGTGACGTGGAAGTAGAAATTCTTATATTCCAATAATCATAAGCCCAAAAGGTCAGAAGGGACCTGGAATGCAAGATTGCTGTATCACCTTTAAGAATACGCCCTACATATTTGGGAACACCTAAACCCAAGTTATGAATATCAATCTAAAATTCTAGTAGTAGTTTCTAAAAATGTGTAATATTCTAGACCCAATATCCCAAATTCCATCAGCCTGACCACAGGAAATTTCGGTATTTTGAGGTAACCTGAAGCAAGGGATTTTGTCGCAAAATGCCAGTTGATACCTGGGGAACTGGATTATGGCTGAAGATGTTGATAAGAAAGAAACGAAATTGTAGGTTCACAAGCTAAATTACAACTATCGAAAGGACCGGAATCGCTTGGATCTGTAATAAGAGATTTTAGGTATCCAAGTAGCAAGTAGCTCTGAAAAATGGAAGAACCTATAAGCCCGGATTCCTCATTAAACCTTATGAATAGGACATATAGATTTTGACGATTGAGGACCCCTGAACCCGCATTCTCCTCTTGTTATCAGCAAGATGCCCTGATTTTCCCTAATGATCTGGATTCCAAAATTTCGTATGCAAATACACACATGCCCAGCTGTTTCTCAGGGATGTGGAATCCGGGATTCCTGGTTATCTTTAAAAATATGTACTACATGCTTGGCAACCTCAATACTCCCAGGCTATATCAAACAGATTCACAAACGGAAGTTTTAGGATACAGGGTACATCTTAAGAACAGAGTTACACACAAATATGGCGAGATGATACCTTAGTACTGTAATCTGGCTTTAGTTGTGCCGAGAAACTCAACTGAATTATACGGACTGGTTCTTGGTTACAACAATCAAGAGGACCAGAAGGATGTTGGAAATCTATAATGACACTTGTCATTCCAAGTGGCAACGTGCTCTGAAGAATTTGGGGAACTAGAAGCCCAGATTCCAGATAAGCCCTTATAATGGAGCGCTGTAGAAATGGATTGAGGGCTCCCATAACCTACATTCCTTTTTTTATTATCAGGAAGTTGCCTGGACTTTTTCTGGTGACTTGGAATACAAACTCTTACATACCAAACACATACGCCAAGAAGTTTCCCAGGGACCTGGAATGGAAGATTACTGGTTCCCCCCTTAAGAAAACATCATAAATATGTGGGAAACCCTAATCCCACTTTCTCAATGTGAAAACGAATGTCCAGCAGTAGTTTCTGGACTACAAGGTAAACCTGAAGCCAGTGGTTACATTAACAAATGGCAGATGATTGCGTGGATTGTGGAATCTAGCCTTACAGGACCCTGTGAAAAAAACGGACCAGTAGGCCAGATTCTCAGTTAAAACTATCAAGAGGTGCAACATGTTCCTGGGAATCGGCAATGCCCAAATTGTGGTATACATATAGGATGTTGCTATGAATAATATGAGAACCAGGACTACCAGAATCCCGATTAGCATTTGCTAAACTCCCTGTCTTTTCCTAGGTCTGAACACTGCCTTAAGCCACGGATAATTTAGCAAATGCCCAGATGTTTGCAAATTACATGGAAACCGAGTTTCCTGGTTCCTCTTTAGTAAAGCGTGTAGAAACTTTCAAGGGACAGAGTGACCCAGATTCCTATTTCGTTCTAAGCAAAACGAGGAGATGTTTCCTGTTGGTCTGGAAGTCCAGACTCTTGTGTACCCATAGAAAGATGACAAGAATATGTCTGGGGACATGGAATCTAAGATTCCTGGTTCCCTCCCAATAATACCTCCTAAAAAATGGAACACCCAAACCCAAAGTCCTAATAACGAACAGCGGAGCCACTGAAGTTTCTGGAGTACGAGGTAACACTGAGGTCAGGGCTTACATACAAAAAATCGGAGAGAATTTCCTGTGTCCTGGATCTGGAGTCAGAGTTTTCGAGTATCTAAATGGATTTGGAGTGCCAGATTCTCGTTCACAACTATCAAGAGTACCAGAGTGTTGCTGGAGTCCAGGAACGATTGATTCATAATATCCACATAAGAAATAGCTCTAAAACATGAGTGGTGCTCGAAGCCCTGTTCTTGTTTAGCCCTTAGCAAGTCGCAGTGTATATTTTCAGTATTTTGGACCCATGTAGCCCAGATTCCTTATACATCCTTCGCAAGAGTCATGAAGTTTCCTGTAAATGAGGACTCCCATTATCCAGATTACTGCTTCATTCTCAGCAAGACACCGAGATATTTCGTGGTGATATAGAATTCATGTCATTTGGATATCAATTGGAAGACCCCCAGAAGTTTCCTGGGCAATTGGAATCCAAGATTCCTGGTTCCCTTGTACAACACACCCTAACAATATGGGGACCTAGAAGTTCAGATTCCTGATTAAGACTAATCAATAGGCCTTATAGACTTTGGTGAATAAGAACTCCAAGAACCCGGATTCCCTTTTTGTTCTCAGCAAGATGCCTTGATTTTCCCTGTCGATGTGTATTCCAAAACTCTGTATACAGAAAGACAGGTTCCCAAAAGTTTCCTAGGGACGGGGAATTCTTGATTCCTGGTTACCTTTAAAAATACTTACTAAACATTTGGCAACTGCAAAACCCTTGGCCCCTCTCAAAATAAGAGGACAA
>NW_007234028.1:0-9327 GCF_000164805.1 Carlito syrichta | reverse complement strand
TACTTCAAAAACCTGATTCGTGGTTACCTCTGAGGAAGACGGCCCTGTAATTTTTGGGACTGAGGTCTCATGTAACAAAGATTCCTCATACTTCCTTAGCAATATGTCATGTAGTTTCCTGTATATGACGACTCCCATTACACAGATTACTGTTTCACTCTGCTGGATGCCGAGACAGTTCCTGGTGACCTAGAATTCCAGTAATTTTGATATCAAGAGAAAGACTCCCATATATTCTTTGAGAACTGGAATCGTCATGTAGTGTTCTGTATAGAAGGACTTACATTCATGAAATTCCGCCTTCATTCTCAGACACAAGCCGAGGAACTTCCTGGTGACCTAGAATTCCAGTTGCTTGGATATGAAGAGAAAGTTCTTGTGGAATTGGAAACCAAGATTCCTGGTTCCCTTTTCAAAAGACACACTAAAAATGTGTTGACATAGAAGCCCAGATTGCTGATTAAACCTTATCAAGAGAACTTCTAGATTTAGGCAATTGAAAACTCCAAGAACCGGATTCCCTTTTGGTTCTCAGCAAGATGCCCTGATGTTCCTTGTCTATGTGAATTCCAAAACTCTGTATACAAATATTCAGATTCCCAGATGTTTCTTAGGGAGGTAGAATCCATAATTCCTGGTTACATTTTAATAATTCGTACTAAATATTTGGCAACTGCAAATTCTCGGCCTCTCTCGAAATAAAAGTACAAACGGAAATTTAAGAATTACCAAGTTCATCTTAAGATCAGAGTTACATACAAATATGGGAAGAAAATAATTTTGTTCCGGGAATCTGGCCTTAGTTTTTCAGAGGAACCTAAGGGTCTTGTCCTACCAGATACCCGATTACAGCTAACAAGAGGATCAGAAATTTCCTGTGGATCTGTAATGACAGATTTAGCGTATCCACGGAGCAAGTAGCTCTGAAAAATGAAGGGATCCTGAAACCCAGATTGGTGATTAAATCTTATCAAGAGGCCCTGTAGATTCCGGTAAAGGAGAACTCGTAGAACTGGATTTCCTTTTCATTCTTAGCAAGATGCCCTGATTTTCCCTGTTGATGTGGATTCAAAACTCTGTGTACAAAAAGACAGATGTCCAGAATTTTCCTAGGGACGTGGAATCCATGATTCATGGTTACCTTTAAAAATACGTACTAAACATGTGGCAACTTCAAAACCCTTTTCGCCTCTCAAATTAAAAAGAGTAATGGAAGGGGAAGGATACAGGGTTCACCTTAAGACCAGAGTTACATCCAAATATCGCAAGAAGATTCTTTTTGTGCTGGAATCTGGCCTTAGTTTTTCCGAGGAACCTAATGGACTTGGAGTGCCCGATACCCGTTTACAACTTTCAAGAGGACCAGAATGTTGCTGGAGTCCTGAAATGACGGATTCGTAATATCCGCATGCTATATTGCTCCAAAATATTTGGGGAGGTCGAGCAATGTTTCTTGTTTTTCCCAAAGCAGACACCCCGGGAATTTTATCAATAGAGGACTCGTACAACAAAGATTCTTTATTCTGTTTTAGTCAGAGGTCGTATAGTGTTCTGTATTTGTGGGTTCTCTTTCCGTAGATTCCTGTTTCAAAACCCTGATTCTTGTTTAGCCCTTAGTAAGACGCCATGTAGATTTTTTGATAGAGGAAGAGTGGAAAACAGATTTCTTCTTTTTTCTTAGCAAGAGGCCATGCAGTTTTCTGTATATGAGGACTGCTCTTACCCACATTCATGCCTCGAATCACTGATCCTTCCTTAGCCCTCAGTAAGATGCCCTGTAGAGTTTCAGGACTGAGGAATCGTATAACCCAGATTCCTTATTTTTAGCAACAGTCGTGCAGTTGCCTGTATATGAGTACTCCCTTTCCCAGATAAATGCGTCGAAAATCTGATGCTTGGGGACCTTAGAAAGACGCCGTGTAGATTTGGGAATTGAGAACACATGTCACCCAGATTCCTTATTCTTTCTTAGGAAAAGTCTGTGCAGTTACCTGTATATGAGGATTTCATTTCCCTAGATTTTGCTTCAAAAACTCAAATTCGTGTTTAGCCCTTAGCAAGACACCTTGAGGTTTTTTTTGGAATTGCTGACACATGTAAACCCGATTCCTTGTCCTTCCTTAGCAATATACACTGCAGTTTCCTGTGTATGAGGACACCCATTATCCAGATTCCTACTCCCAAAACCTGATTGGAAGTTGTCTCTTAGCAAGATGCTCTGTAGGTTTTTGGGATGGAGGACTCGTTTAACTAAGATTCCTTATTCTTCTAGAGCAACAGGTAGTATAGTGTTCTGTATATGAGGACTACCATTATTGAAATTCCTGCTTCATTCTCAGACACATGCCGAGGCATTTCCTGGTGACCTAGAATTCCAGTTGCTTGGATATCAAGTGAACGACTCCCATAAATTTCTTGTAGAATTGGAACCCAAGACTCCTGGTTCACTTTTCAAAAGAAACACTAAAAAAGTGGTGACATAGAAGCCCATATTACTGATTAAACCTTATCAAAAGAACTAGATTTCGGCGATTCAGAACTCCAAGTACCGGTTCCCTTTCCATTCTCAGCAAGATGCCCTGATGTTCCCTGTCTATGTGGATTCCAAAACTCTGTATACAAAAATGCAGATTCCCAGATGTTTCCTAGGGACGTGGAATCCATGATTCCTGGTTACATTTTAATAATTCGTATTAAATATTTGGCTACTGCAAAACCATCGGCCTCTCTCCAAATAAAAGTAAAAACGGAAATTTAAGGTGTACCAAGTTCATCTTAAGACCAGAGTGACACCAAATACGGCAAGAAGATACTTTTGTTCCGCAAATCTGGCATTAGTTGTCCCTAGGAACCTAAGCGACTTGTTCTACCAGATACTCGTTTACAACTCCCAAGGAGACCAGAATGTTGCTGGAGTCCTGAAATGACTGATTCATAATACTCACAAGCCAAATATCTATGAAACATGAGACGAGCTCGAAGCCCTGATCCGTGTGTATCCCGTAGCAAGACACACTAAGGATTTCTCGTATTGGAGACTACTGTATCAAAGATTCCTTATTTTTGCTTAGCGAGGGGCCGTGTATTGTCCATTATATGAGGACTCCGTTTCCCCAGAATCCTGTTTGGAAACCCTGATTCTTGTTTAGCCCTTAGCAAGTTGTCATATAGATATTGTGATGGAGACCGTGTAAAACAGGTTTCTTATTTCTCCTTAGCAAGAGATCATGTAGACTCTGTATATGAGGCCCGCTATTACCTATTGCAGCTTCTAAATTCTGATTCTTGTTTAGCCCACAGCAGATTGCCTATTGAGTTTTAGGACTGAAGACTACTATAACTCTGATTCTTTCTCTTCCTTGGCAAGGGGCCGTGTATTTTCCTGAATATTAGGAGTCTCCTTACATAGATCCTGATTCGAAACTATGATTCTTTTTAACCCTTTCCAAGATGCCCTGTAGATTTTTGGGATTGAGGACTCGTGTAACCCAGATTCCTCATTCTTTCTTACCCAAAGTTCAAGTAGTTGCCTGTATATAAGGACTCCATTTCCCCAGATTCATACTTAAAACACTCTGATTCGTGTTAGACCATAGCAAGACGGCCTGAAGTATTTTGGGATTGAGGACCGAGTAACATAGTTTCCTAATTCTTACTTAGCAATAGGCAGTGAAGTTTCCTGTATGTGAGGACTCCCATTACCCAAATTCTTACTTCAAAACCTGATCGTTGTTACCTCTGAGGAAGACGACCTGTAATTTTTGGGATTTAGGTCTCATGTAACAAAGATTCCTCATACTTCCTTAGCAATATGACGTGTAGTTTCCTGAATATGATGACTCCCATTTCCCAGCTTCCCGCTTCATTCTGCAGGATTCTGAGACAGTTCCTGGTGACCGAGAATTCCCGTTGTTTGAATATCAAGAGAAAGACTCCCATAATGTTCTTTGGGAACTGAAATCCAAGATTCCTGGTTTCCCTTAACATGACTTCCCCAAAATGTGGAATCTTCAAAACCCAACGTCAGAATTCCATCCTGCCCGTCCACAAGAATTTTCTGTAGTTTGAGGTCACCTGAATCGAGGGATTTTGTACCAATATGCCTTTTGATACTGTGGAACATGATTATGATCGTAGATATTCTTAGGACACCAAAGGATTTGTAGGGCCAGATTCTTGATTGCAACTAATAAGAGGACCAGAAAGTTCCCGTGGATCTGTAATGACAGATTTAGCGTATCCACGGAGCAAGCAGCTCTGAAAAATGTAGGGATCCTGAAATCCAGATTGGTGATTAAACCTTATCAAGAGGCACTGTAGATTCCAGTTAATGAGAACTCCTTGAACCGGATTTCCTTTTCATTCTCAGCAAGATGCCCGGATTGACCCTGTTTATGTGAATTCCAAACTCTGTGTACAGAAAGACAGAAGTCCAGAAGTTTCCTAGGGACATGGATTCCATGATTGCTGGTTACCTGTAAAAATACGTAATAAACATTTGGCAGAGGCGAAACCCTTTTGCCCTCTCAAAATAAAAAGAGAAACTGAAGGGGAAGGATTACAGTGTTCACCTTAAGACCAGAATTACATCCAAATATGGCAATACGATTATTTTTGTGCTGGAATCTGTTGATAGTTTTTCCTAGGAACCTAACGGACTTGGAGTGCCTGATACCCATTTACAACTTTCAAGAGGACCAGAATGTTGCTGGAGTCCTGAAATGACCGATTTGCAATATCTGCATGCTAAATAGCTCTGAAACATTTGGGGAACTCGAAGTCCTGTTCCTTGTTTGTCCAATAGAAGACACCCTGGGAGTTTTATGGATAGAAGACTCGTACAACAAAGATTCTCTATTCTTCCTTCATTAGAGGCCGTGTAGTGTCCAGTATATGAGGACTCCGTTTCCCCAGAAACCGTTTGGAAACCATGATTATAGTTTAGCGCTCAGCATGATGTTATGTAGATATTTTGAGGGAGGAACCGTGTAAAACAGGATTCATATTTCTCCTTAGGAAGAGATCGTGTAGATACTGTATATGAGGTCTGTTATTACCTATGTTGCACCTTCTAAACCCTGATTCTTGTTTAGCCCACAGCAGATTGCCTGTTGATTTTTAGGACTGAAGGCTACTATAACTCAGATGCGTTTTCTTTCTGGCAAGGGGCCGTGTATTTTCCTGTATATTAAAATTCTCATTACATAGATCCTGCTTCGAAACTATGATTCTTTTTTAGCCCTTTCCAAGTTGCCCTGTAGATATTTGGGATTGAGGATTCATGTAACCCAGATTCCTCATTATTTCTTTGCAAAAGGTGAAGTAGTTGCCTTTATATAAGGACTCCATTTCCCCAGATTCATGCTTAACACACCCTAATTCGTGATTAGCCCATAGCAAGACGGCCTGAAGATTTTTTGGGATTGAGGACACGAGTAACACAGATTCCTTATTCTTAATTAGCAATAGGCAGTGAAGTTTCCTGTATGTGAGGACTCCCATTACCCAGATTCCTACTTCAAAAACTGATTCGTGGTTACCTCTGAGGAAGATGGCGTATAGGTTTTGTGATTTAGGACTCAGGAAACCAAGATTCCTTATACCTCCTTAGCAATATGATGTGTAGTTTCCTGTATATGACGACTCCCATTACCCAGCTTCCCGCTACCCTCTGCAGGATGCTGAGACAGTTCCTGGTGACCGAGAATTCCCATTGTTTGGATATCAAGAGAAAGACTCCCATAATGTACCTTGGGAACTGGAATCCAAGATTCCTGGTTCCCCTTCACATGACCTCCCCAAAATGTGGTATCTTCAAAACCCAACATCTCAAATCCGACCTGCCCGCCCACAAGAATTTTCTGTAATTTGAGGTCACCTGAATCGAGAGATTTTGTACCAATATGCCTTTTGATTCTGGGGAACATGATTATGGTCGTAGATGTTCCTAGGACGCCAAAGGATTTGTAGGGCCAGATCCTTGATTACAACTAACAAGAGAACCAGAAAGTTCCTGTGGATCTGTAATGGCTGATTTAGCTTATCCACGGGGCAAGTAGCTCTGAGAAATGTCAGGTTCCTGAATCCCAGATTGGTGATTAAACCTTATCAAGAGGCCCTGCAGATTCCAGTTAATGAGAACTCCTAGAATTGGATTTCCTCTTCGTTCTAAGCAAGATGCCCTGATTTTCCCTGTTGATGTGGATTCCAAACTCTGTGTACAAAAAGACAGATGTCCAGAAGTTTCCTAGGCTAGTGGATTTCATGGTACTTGGTTACCTTTAAAAATACCTTCTAAACATTTGGCAACTGCAAAACAATTGTCCCCTCTCAAAATAAAAGGAGAAACAGAAGGGGAAGGATTACAGGGTTCACCTTAAGACCAGAGTTACATCCAAATATGGCAAGAAGATTCTTTTAGTGCTGATATTTGGCCTTAATTTTTCCAAGGAACCTAACGGACATGGAATGCCTCATACCCGTTTACAACTTTCAAGAGGACCAGAATGTTGCTGGAGTCCTGAAATGACCGATTCGCAATATCTGCATGCTAAATTGCTCTGAAACATTTGGGGAACTCGAAGCCCTCTTCCTTGTTTGTCCCATAGAAGACACCCTGGAAGTTTTATGGATAGAGAACTCGTAGAACAATGATTCTTTATTCTTCCTTAGTTAGAGGCCGTGTAGTGTCCTGTATATGAGGATTCTCTTTCTCTAGATTCCTGTTTCGAAACCCTGATTCTTGTTTATTCCTTAGTAAGACGCTATAGAGGTTTTTTAGATAGAGAAACCATGGAAAACAGATTTCTTCTTGTTTCTTAGCAAGAGGCCATGTAGTTTCCTTTATGTGAGGACTGCTATTACTCACATTCATGGCTCGAATCTATGATTCTTCTTTATCTGTCAGCAAGATGCCCTGTGGAGTTTCAGGACTGAGGACTCATAAAACCCAGATTCCTTATTTTTAGAAACAGCCGTGCACTTGACTGTATATGAGTACTCCCTCTTCCAGATACATGCGTGGAAACCCTGATGCATGTTAGGACCTTAGGAAGATATCGTGTAGTTTTCTGGGGATTGAGAACACATGTCACCCAGATTCCTTATTATTTCTTAGAAAAAGTCTGTGCAGATACCTGTATATGAGGATTTCATTTCCCTAGATTATGCTTCAAAAACCCAAATTCATGTTTAGCCCTTAGCAAGAAACCCTGAAGTTTTGTTTGTGATTGCGGACACGTGTAAAGCAGATTCCTTATTCTTCCTTAGCAATAGACACTGCAGTTTCCTGTGTATGAGGACACCCATGATCCAGATTCCTACTCCCAAAACCTGATTGGAAGTTATCTCTTAGCAAGACGCTCTGTTGGTTTTCGGGATGGAGGACTCGAGTAAATAAGATTCTTTATTCTTCTAGAGGAACAGGTCGTGTAGTGTTCTGTATATGAGGACTCCCATTAATAAAATCCCTGCTTCATTCTCAGACACTCACGAGGCATTGTTGGTGACCTAGAATTCCTGTTGCTTGGATATCAAGAGAAAGACTCCCATAAAGTTCTTGTGGCATAGGAACCCAAGATTCCTGGTTCCCTTTTCAAAAAACACACTAAAAATGTAGCAGCATAGAAGCCCAGATTGCTGATTAAACCTTATCAAGAGAACTTCTAGATTTAGGCGATTGAAAATTCCAAGAACCGGATTCCCTTTTCATTCTCAGTAAGATGCCCTGATGTTTCCTGTCTATGTGGATTCCAAAACTCTGTATACCAAAATGCAGATTCCCAGATGTTTCTTAGGGAGGTAGAATCCATAATTCCTGGTTACATTTTAATAATTCATACTAAATATTTGGCAACTGCAAATTCTCGGCCTCTCTCGAAATAAAAGTACAAACGGAAATTTAAGGATTACCAAGTTCACCTTAAGACCAGAGTTACATTCAAATATGGGAAGAAAATAATTTTGTTCCGGGAATCTGGCTTTAGTTGTCCAGAGGAACCTAAGGGTCTTTTCCTACCAGATACCCGTTTACAACTAACACGAGGACCAGAAAGTTCCTGTGGATCTGTGATGACAGATTTAGCGTATCCACGGAGTAAGTAGCTCTGAAAAATGGAGGGATCCTGAAACCCAGATTGGTGATTAAATCTTATCACGAGGCCCTGTATATTCCGGTAAAGGAGAACTCGTAGAACTGGATTTTCTTTTCGTTCTTAGCAAGATGTCCTGATTTTTCCCTGTTGATGTGGATTCCAAACTCTGTGTACAAAAAGACAGATGTCCAGAATTTTCCTAGGGATGTAGAATCCATGATTCTTGGTTACCTTTAAAAATACATACTAAACATGTGGCAACTTCGAAACCCTTTTCCCTCTCAAACTAAAAAGAGTAACGGAAGGGGAAGGATACAGGCTTCCCCATAAAACCAGAGTTACATGCAAATATGGCAAGAACATTCTTTTTGTGCTGGAATCTGGCCTTACTTCTTCCGAGGAACCTAATGGACTTGGAGTGCCTGATACCCGTTTACAACTTTCTAGAGGACCAGAATGTTACTGGAGTCCTGAAATGACGGATTTGTAATATCCGCATGCTATATTGCTCCAAAATATTTGGGGAGCTCGAGCCCTGTTTCTTGTTTCTCCCATAGCAGACACCCTGGGAATTTTATGGATAGAGGACTCGTACAAAAAAATTCTTTATTCTGTTTTAGTCAGAGCCCGTATAGTGTTCTGTATTTGAGGGTTCTCTTTCCGAAGATTCCTGTTTTGAAGCCCTGATTCTTGTTTAGCCCTTAGTAAGAAGCCATGTAGATTTTTTGATAGAGGAACAGTGGAAAACAGATTTCTTCTTTTTTCTTAGCAAGAGGCCATGCAGTTTCCTGTATATGAGAACTGCTCTTACTGACATTCATGCCTCGAATCACTGATCCTTCCTTAGCCGTCAGCAAGATGCCCTGTAGAGTTTCAGGTATGAGGAATCGTATAACCCAGATTCCTTATTTTTAGTAACAGTCGTGCAGTTGCCTGTATATGAGTACTCCCTTTCCCAGATAAATGCGTCGAAAACCTGATGCTTGTTAGGACCTTAGGAAGACGCTGTGTAGTTTTTTGGGGATTGAGAACACATGTCACCCAGATTCCTTATTCTTTCTTAGGAAAAGTCTGTGCAGTTACCTGTATATGAGGATTTCATTTCCCTAGATTATGCTTCAAAAACCCAA
Source organism: Carlito syrichta (assembly GCF_000164805.1). Taxonomy (NCBI): domain Eukaryota; kingdom Metazoa; phylum Chordata; class Mammalia; order Primates; family Tarsiidae; genus Carlito; species Carlito syrichta. The sequence continues at coordinate 104 of NW_007234028.1, read as the reverse complement.
ATTCGTGTACAGCACTTAGCAAGACACACTGAAGTTTTTTTTGGAATTGCGGACACGTGTAAACCAGATTCCTTGTCCTTCCTTAGCAATAGACACTGCAGTTG
>NW_007234027.1:0-6464 GCF_000164805.1 Carlito syrichta | reverse complement strand
CAAAGAATGTTTCATAATTTCAACATGGGAAACAGCTCTAAAACATGAGGGTGCTCAAAGTCTGGATTATTGTTTAGGCCTTAGCACGACGTCCTGTAGATTTTCGGTATTGAGGACTCATGTAACCCAGAATCCTTTTTCATAATTAGCAAGAGGCAGTGTAGTTTCCTGTATATGATGACTCCCATTATCCAGACTCCTGCTTCTTTCTCAGCAAGACACTAAGACATTTCCTGGAGATGAAGAATTCAATATGTTTGGATATCAAAAAAAGACTCCCAGAAGCTTCCTGGGGAATTGGAAACAAAGATTCCTGCTTCCCTTTAACATGACACCCTAAAAAGGTGGGGAGCTTGAAGGCCAGATTCCCGATTAAGCCGTATCAAGTGGCCCTGTACACTTCAGTTATTGAGAACTCCAAGAACCCACATTCCCTTTTCATTCTCAGCATGATGCCCTGATTTTCCCTGTCGATGTGGATTCCAAACTCTGTATACAGAAAGACAGATGCCCAGAAGGTTCCTATGGACGTGGAAAAATGATTCCTGGTTACCTTTAAAAATACGTACTAAAAAATTGGCCATTGCAAAACACTTGTCTCCTTTCAAAATAAGAGGTGAAATGGAAGGTGAAGGATTACAGGGTTCATCTTAAGACCAGAGTTACATCCAAATATGGCAAGAAGATTCTTTTTGTTCTGGAATCTGGCCTTAATTTTTCCCTGGACCCGAATGAACTTGGAGTGCCCGATACCCGTTTAAACTTTCAATAGGAACAGAATGTTGCTGGAATCCTGAAATAACTGATTCATAATATCTGCATGCTAAATTGCTACGAAACATTTGGGGAGCGTGAAGTCCTGTTTCTTGTTTGTCCCATAGCAGACACCCTGGAAATTTTTTGGATTGAAGACTTGTACAACAAATATTCTTTATTCTTCCTTAGTTAGAGGCAGTGTAGTGTCCTGTATATGAGGACTCTCTTTCCCTAGATTCCTGTTTGAAAACCTGATTCGTGTTTAACACTTTGTAAGACGCCATGTAGATTTATTGATAGAGGAACCCGTGGAAAACAGATTTTTTCTTTTTTCTTAGCAAGAGTCCAAGTAATTTCCTGTATATGGGGAATGCTATTACCCACATTCATGCCTCGAATCCGTTTCTTCTTTAACCGTCAGCAAGATAGCCCTGTAGATATTCAGGACTGACTCATATAACCCAGATTCCTTATTTTTAGCAACAGCAGTGCAGTTGCCTGTATATGAGTATTTCCTATCCCAGATACATGCGTCAAAACCCTGATGCTTGTTTAGCCCTTAGGAAGAAGCCGTGTAGATTTTTGAAGTTTGAGAACACATGTCACCAGATTCCTTATTCTTTCGTAGGAAAATTCTATGCAGTTGCCTCTATATGAGGATGTCATTTCCCAAGATTATGCTTCAAAAACCCAAGTTCCTGTTTATCCCTTAGCAAGACACCCTGAAGTGTTTTTAGAGATTGAGGTCACGTGTAAATCAGATTCCTTATTCTTCCTTAGCAATAGACAGTGCATTGTCCTATATATGAGGACTCCCATTATCCAGATACGTACTCCCAAAACCTGATTGGTGGTTATCTCTTAGCTGTACGCTCTGTAGATTATTGGGATGGAGGCCTCGTGTAACCAAGATTCCTTATTCTTCCGTATCAACAGGTCGTGTAGTGTTCTGTATATGAGGACTCCCATTACTGAAATTCCTGCTTCTTTCTCAGCAAGACGCCGAGACATTTTCTGGTGACCTAGCATTCCAGTTGCTTGGATATCAAGAGAAAAACTCCCATAAAATTCTTGTGGAATTGATACCCAAATATTCCTGGTTCACCTTTCAAAAGACACACTAAAAATGTTGCGACATAGAATCTCAGATTGCTGATTAAAACCTTGTAGATTTAGGCGATTGAGAACTCCAAGAACCGGATTCCCTTTCCGTTCTCAGCAACATGCCCCGATTTTCCCTGTTTATGTGGATTCCAAAACTCTTTATAAAAAAAATGCAGATTCCCAGATGTTTCCCAGGGACGTGCAATCCATGATTCCTGGTTACATTTTAATAATTCGTCCTAAATATTTGGCAACTGCAAAACCCTCGGTCACTCTCAAACTGAAAGTTCAAATGGAAATTTAAGGACTACCAAGGTCTTCTAAGACCAGAGTTACATCCAAATATGGCAAGAAGATAATTTTGTTCTGAGAATTTGGCCTTAGATTTCCCGAGGAACATAAGGGACTGGAACTACCAGATACCCGTTTACAAATCTCAAGAGGAACAGAATGTTGCTGGAGACCTGAGATAACTGATTCATAATACCCAGAAGCCAAATATCTCCGAATCATGAGACGAGTTCAAAGCCCTGATTCTTGGTCATCCCGTAGCAAGACACACTGAGAATTTTTCGGATTGGGGAATAGTGTATCACAGATTCCTTATTTTTCCTTAGCGAGGGGCCCTGTAGTGTCCTGTATGAGGACTCCCTTCCACAGATTCCTGTTTGGAAACCATGATTCTTGTTTAGCCATTGACAAGATGTCATGTAGATATTGAGATGGAGGAACTGTGTAAAACAGGTTTCTTCTTTCTCCATAGAAGAAGATCGTGTAGATTCTGTATATGAGGGTTGCTATTACTTATGTTGCATATTCTAAACCTTGATTTTTGTTTAGCTCACAGCAGATGACCTGTTGATTTTTAGGACTGAAGACTGCTATAGCCCCGATTCTTTTTCTTTCTTGGCAAGGGGCCGTTTATTTTCCTGTATATTCGGACTCTCATTACATAGATCCTTCTTCGAAACTCTGATTCTTTTTTAGCAATTTCCAAGATGCCCAGTAGATTTTTGGGATTGAGGACTCGTGTAACCCAGATTCCTAATTATTTCTTAGCTAACTCTTATGTAGTTGCCTGTATATAAGGACTCCATTTACCCACATTCATGCTTAAAACACCCTGAATCGTGTTTAACCCATAGGAAGGCGACTTGAAATTTTTTTGGGATTGAGGACACGAATAATGCAGATTCTTTATTCTTACTTAGCAATAGGCAGTGAGGTTTCCTGTATGTGAGGACTACAAATACACAGATTCCTACTTCAAAAACCTGATTCTTGGTTACCTCTTAGGAAGACGGCCTGTAGTTTTTGCGATTGAGGACTTAAGTAACCAAGATTCCTAATGCTTCTTCAGCAATATTACGTGTTGTTTCCTGTATATAACGATTCCCATTACCCAGCTTCCTGCTTCACTCTGCAGGATACCGTGGCAATTCCTGGTGACCGAGAATTCCAGTTATTTGGGTATCAAGAGAAAGACTCCCATAAAGCTTTGGGAACTGGAATCCTAGATTCCTGGTGCCCCTTCACAAGACCTCTCCAAAATGTGTAATCTTCACAACTCAACATCCCAATTCCGACCTGCCCGCCCAAAAGAATTTTCTGTAGTTTGATGTCACCTGAATCAAGGGATTTTGTACCAATATGCCTTTTGATTCTGAGGAATATTATTATGGTCGTAGATGTTCCTAGGACAGAAAAGGATGTGTAGGGCCAGATCCTTGATTACAACTAACAAGAGAACCAGAAAGATCATGTGGATCTGTAATGAAAGATTTAGCATATCCACAGAGCAAGGAAAAATGTAGGGACACAGAAGTCCAGATTGCTGATTAACCTTATCAAGAGGCCCAGTAGATTCTGTTTAATGAGAACTCCTAGAACCTGATTTCCTTTTCATTCTCAGCAAGATGCCCTGATTTCCCTGTCGATGTGGATTATAAACACGGTATACAAAAAGACAGATGCCCAGAAGTTTCCTAGGAAAGTGGAATCCATGAATCCTGGTTACCTTTAAAAATACATACTAAACATTTGGTAACTGCAAAACATATACACCGTCTCAAAATAAAAAGAGAAACGGAAGCTGAAGGAATACAGGGTTCACCTTAAGAGCAGAGTTACATCCAAATATGGTATGAAGATTCTTTTTGTTCTGGAATCTGACCTTAGTTGTTCCAAGGAACCTAACGGACTTGGAGTGCCCGATACTCCTTTACAACTTTCAAGAGGACCAGAATGTTGCTGGAGTCCTGAAATGACCGATTTGTAATATCTGCATGCTAAATTGCTCAAAAATATTTGGGGAGCACGAAACCCTGTTTCTTGTTTGTGCCATAGCAGACACCCTGGGAATTTCTTGGATTGAGGAATAGTACAACAAAAATACTTTATTCGTCCTTGGTTTGAGGCCGTGTAGTTTTCTGTGTTAGAACTTTCTTTCCCTACATTCCTGTTTTGAAACCCTGATTCTTCTTTAGCCCTTAGTAAGATGCCATGTAGAGTTTTTGATAGAGGAGCCATGTAAAACAGTTTTCTTTTTTCTTAGCAATAGGCCATGAAGATTCCTGTATATGTGGACTGCTATTACCCACATTCATGCCTCGAATCCTTGATACTTCTTTAGCCATCAGCAAGATGCCCTGTACATTTTCATTTCTGAAGACTCGTATTTCCCAGATTCCTTATTATTAGCAACAGCCGTGCAGTTGCCTGTATATGAGTACTCCCTTTCACAGATATATGCGTCGAAACCGTCATGCTTGTTTAGACCTTAGGAAGATGACATGCAGTTTTTTTTATTTGGGATTGAGAACACATGTGACCCAGATTCCTTATTCTTTTTCAGGAAAAGTCCGTGCAGTTGCCTATATATGAGGATTTCATTTCCCTAGATTATGCTTTAAAAACCCAAATTCGTGTTTAGCACTTAGCAAGATACCCTGAAGTGGTTTTTGTAATTGAGGACACGTGTATACCAGATTTCTTATTCTTCCTTAGCAATAGAAAGTGCAGTTTCCTGTATATGAGGACTCCCGTTACCCATATTCCTACTCTCAAAACCTGGTTGGTGCGTATCTCTTAGCAAGACACACTGTAGATTTTTGGGATGGAGGACTCATGTAACCAAGGTTCCTTATTCTTCCGTAGGAACAGGTCATGTAGTGTTCTGTGTATGAAGACTCCCATTACCGAAATTCCTGCTTCATTCTCAGCAAGACGCCGAGACATTTCCTGGTGACCTAGAATTACACATGCTTGGATATCAAGGAAAGACTCCCAAAAAGGTATTTTGGAATTAGAACCCAACATTCCTGGTTCCCGTTTCAAAAGACACACTAAAAACGTGGCGACATAGAAGCCCAGAATGCTGATTAAACTTTATCAAGAGACCTTGTAGATTTAACCGTTTGAGAACTACAAGAACCGGATTCCCTTTCCGTTCTCAGCAAGATGCCCTGATTTTCCCTGTTTATGTGGATTCCAAAACTCTGTATACAAAAATGCAGATGCCCAGATGTTTCCTAGGGACGTGGAATCCATGATTCCTGGTTACATTTTAATAATTCGTCCTAAATATTTGGCAACTGCAAAACCCTCGGCTCCTCTCCAAATCAAAGTAGAAACGGAAATTTAAGAATACCCAAGTTCATCTTAAGACCAGAGTTACATCCAAATACGGCAAGAAGATACCTCTGTTCCGGGAATCTCTTTAGTTTTCCCGAGGAACCTAAGGAACTTGTACTACCAGTTACACGTTTACAACTCTCAAGATGACCAGAATGTTGCTGGATTCCTGAAAAGACTGATTCATAATACCCACAAACCAAATATCTCGGAAACATGAGACGAGCTCGAAGCCCTGCTTCTTGTTTATTCCGTAGCAAAACAGCCTGAGATATTTTTGGATTGCGGCCAGTGTATCACAGATTCCTTATTCTTCCTTAGCGAGGGGCCATGTAATATCCTGTATATGAGGACTCCCTTTCCCCTGAAGCCTGTTTGGAAACTCTGATTCTTGTTTAGCTCTTAGCAAGATGTCACTTAGTTATTGTGATGGAGGAACCATGTAAAACAGATTTCTTTTTTCTCCCTAGCAAGAGATCATGTAGATTCTGTAATTGAGGACTGCTATTTCCTATGTTTCGGCTTCTAAACCCTGATTCTTGCTTAGACCACAGCAAATGGTGTGTTGATTTTTAGGCTTGAGAACTGCTATAACCCCCATGCTTTTTCTTCCTTGGCAAGGGGCCATGTATTTTACTGTATATTAGGATTCTCATTACATAGATTCTGCTTTTGAACTCTTATTCTTTTTTAGCACTTTGCAAGATGCCCTGTAGATTTTTGGGATTGAGAACTCGTGTAACCCAGATTCCTTTTTGTTTCTAAGCAAAAGTCATGTAGTTGCCTGTATATAAGTACTCCATTCCCCCCAATTCATGCTTAAAACACCCTGATTCGTGTTTTGCCCATAGCAAGAACACCTGAAGCTCTTTTGGGATTGAGGAAATGAGTAAAGCAGATTCCTTCCTCTTACTTAGCAATAGGCAGTGAAGTTTCCTGTATGTGAGTACTCTCATTACCCAGATATCGAA
>NW_007234026.1:0-5118 GCF_000164805.1 Carlito syrichta | reverse complement strand
TGTATATATTATAATACATACATATATAATAACATATATAAAATGTATATATGATGAGAGAGAGGGAAGGAAGATAAATTACAGAGAGGGAAGACATCTTGAGCAAAACTATAGATCCACAGGACATCATAGTTTTGAGAGCAAATAATTAGCTTAATATAATTAGGGTAGAAAATGCTAGTTTGGGAATATGAGTCTGAAAATAAGGTAGGGTTCATATAGCATGTTAAGGAATTTAGATTTATCTGCAACATTGAAGTGCCAGTAAACTATTTAAATATATGAGTTAAAGAATTATATTTTAGAAAATTCTTTTGGCAGAAGTTTCAAAGGTGAGACCCAAGGCCAAAAAGAAAATGTGGTATTGGTTTGGTGTTCTGTCGCTACTATCAATAAAAAAGTTGGTGCCATTCAATGAAGATAGAAAAAAGAGAAAAGTTTAAGGTTACTGTAACCCTATACGTAACAGGACCATCATCATCTAAACCTGTTAAGAATTAAGTTTTATTCAATTTTATCAGGAAAAGAGCACCAGAAAGCTGAGATTGACAAGGCAATGTGGAGGAGGACAACTGTATTAACTATGGTCTCATAACCAGTTACAGAAATATGGGCTCCAGTATATACATGTATTACCTTTCATGACGAATATTTTTTAAAAAATTTTTAGCTGCTTTGAAAATGTATCTTCCTATTTCCCTTTTTAAAAAGCAAAGTATTGGTGAGAGACAGGTTTGCAATTTGATTAATTGATTATAGAATCTAGGCATGAGGATACAACATACCTAGGGGAAGAATAGTTGCCACAGGAGCACCAGTTATAATCTCTAGTGTTGAATGAAGTAACTGACAAGAATTTAACTTATTACCTTTTGAAATGATAATACACAGAGTTTTTAATTGCTCATCGGTTTTTTATGTATGTTAGTAGAAACTATTTTTTTTTAAATCTATGTTGGAAAAAAGGTGAGTGTGCATTTGGACAAAGAAGTGGATTAATATTTGCCTTTTTAAATTACCCAACTTTCAAATATTGTTGTCATTTATGAAAGTGACAAGCTAGTTGGGGTGATTTCAGCCTGTAATCCTGCGCCTTTGGGAAGCTGAGGTGAGTGGATTGACTGAGCCCGTGGGTTCGAGACCCGCCTGGGCAGCGAGACCTCATCTCTACAATAAATCAAAAAATCAGCCAGGCGTGGTAGCGCACGCCTGTAGTTCCAGCTACTTGGAAGACTGAGGCGGGAGGATCGCCGGAGCCCAGCAGGTCGAGGCTAAGATGGCCGGGAGTAGACACTGCACTCCAGTCTGGGCGACAGAGTGAGACTCCAACTCAAAAAAAAAAGAAGAGGTAGACTTTTTTTCCCCCCACATTTCCTCTCAGGAAGCACTTGAATTCTTAACTGAAATCAATCACCTGCTCCCACCTATGTCTTTGCTGTCTAGAGGAAGTGAAAAAAAAGAAAGAATAGTTCAGAATTCTGTCAGCAGTGGTGGCAGTAGCATCTGTGTCCGGAGGCAGATATGCCAGCAGTGACATACAATGTATAACCACAGTGTTGTTGAAGGCAGTAGCACAGGAATTCCATGGAGGTGGTAGTGGTGATGCAAGCCAGTGTCTCATGCACACACTGGTGGCTTTCCTACAGCACCAGTGGCATCCAGTATCACTAGCGGCAACAGTTCCTGTTTGTGGTAGTGACATTTTCTTCCAGATTCATGATTTCGAATGAAATTTTAATTACTTTATTTCCATTATTTCTTGTCCATTTTCAAACTTGTTTCTTCAGCCTTCCTATTGAGTCTGTGAGATTTCTGAGATTATTTAGCTACCAGAGCAGTTTACAGAGAACTCTGAATAGAACAAATGGAAACAGTTTCAAAATAAAATCTCACTCAATGAAGTTTCCGGAATAAACAGAGAGAAAAATATTCTCAAGTATGCTCTAGTAATTCTTCTAATTTAGTTAATCTATGTGTTGATGTTTTCAAAGAACTCCTTCAGTTAATAATCCCTATATTTTTTATATAAAGTCCAAGCTGCAGAATATTAAATCTTTCCAATCATCTCACCAGCCCTGACCAGTAGCTACAGTATTCATTTAGCTTCCACATTCCTGTGTTCATAGGCTTTGAGATAACAACATTGAATACAATGTGTCTATGAAATATAAAATAAGGCCTGGCTCAGTGACTCAGCCTGTAATCCCAGCACTTTGGGAGGCTGAGGCGAGTGGATTACCTGAGCCCACAGGTTTGTGACCAGCCCAGGCAACTTGGCAAGACCTTGTCTCTACAATAAATAAAAAATTAGCCAGGTGTGGTATAGTGTGCCTGTAGTTCCAGATATTTGGAAGACTGCAGCTGAAGGATTGTTGGAGCCCAGCAGGCCAACACTGGGGTGGCTGTGAGCGTGCCACTGCCCTCCATCCTGGACAACTGAGTGACATTCCGACTCAAAATTTATATATATATATATTTAAAGTAAATAAAACACAGGATACCCAGTAAGTTTCCAGGCACAAGAGGAACTTACTAAATGTTCACTGTCAAAATCTGTGGGCCAAAGAAACAAAACAAATAGCTTTAGAATACTTAAGGTATTTAATAGTGGTACATTATTTTAGCATATATAGTCAAAAGATTTTTTTTATGTCTTCTGCTTCCAACGATTTATTTCAAACTTCCCTTCAACTTTCTCCAGTAACTATAATTGTGTGTGCTCATTGTCAACCAGGTGTGAGTCCTTGTCATTACAGGTTCAGTAACTGCAAAGGTGAAATGTTTTGACAAATATTGAACGTCATCCGTTTTATATTGTGGATCAGCATAGATGTTTTTTAGCTTCTTCAGATGGCTATGTAATGGAGTTATATTTGGAAGCTTCCCAGTATGGTGCAAAAGCCTCATATAGAGACGAAGTTTATAAACTGCAATTCTACAAGAAGAAGAAAGACCAGCTGCTCATCCTACATGATTCCTCCTTGAGCCTTTGTATTTTCCCAGCTAGAACTTTTTTGTTTTCTATTTATAAATTTATCATGAGTATACTGAGTGGTGACAAAGAGTCAAATCAGCCAACGTATTTTCACTCAGTATAGAGAGAAACCATTTAAAGACTGAGGTAACATTTCAAGGAAATAATAAAACCTGACAGTAAGGGAAGATAAGAGAAAAGGAGCATCCTTGACTGACTGTGAGTGGTTCTGATACAATGTTTTAATCTATTCATTTCACTGAAAAGATATTCTCATGTCCCTGTTTGGCTTATTTTAAAAGTATAGGTTAAAAGACAAGATAAAAATTTTTCACACCTGTAAAGTTATCTGGAAAGTTCCACTGAAAATTACAGCTTTTTTTTCTCCTGCCAGAAATTAAAAATAATGTCTAAAGGTTGTTATAAAAATATTTGTTCAATTGCTTTCAGTGTTATTTTATGATCCAGTTGTATATCAAGGAAATAAATAGGAAAGTTATATCATATTATTATTAAAAGTTATTCTTTATTTAAATAGAACACTTACCATTGGGAAGCTACTAGTTTAAAGAAAAAAGATACTTCAGGTTTTTTTAAGTATAGTATAGAGTTTTCTGTTACATTGACAGTTGTAGTGACATTTGCAAACCTTAAAGCTGAATTATGTCAGCTCTGCCTACACATTTGGAATGATCCATGGGAATGATTGTTCATGGGTGATAAATTCTCTTCTCAGTACTATATGGAGTAACATCGTGTTATTTCCTATTAACTTTGTTCTGCTAGTCAAAGAGTGAATTCCATTGTCTAACATTAGATTTAGCTATTTGTGAAATTGAGATATTTTAATTAGTTAGGTTATTTGTTAGGTTGTTAATAACACGTATATGACAGGCATTACCCTAAGCATTTCATGCATATATATATATAAAACATATGTAACTATATATGAGTTATATTTATATGTCACTTGTTCCTCTCAATAACCCTAAACAATAGGTTTTGCAATTATCTTTATTTTAAAGATGTGGAAATTGAGTCAGAGTCTCACAAAGAAGTGAGGTACTCTAGCCAAATTGACCCAGTAAGTGACAGAGAAAGGATCTGAATCCAATGTGCCTCCAAAATTCTCTTAACCAATATACTTCATTGCCTCCAGTTTTGAAGATGAACTTTGTTAAAATTTTATTTAATCTTTATGTGTTGCAAATATAGTGCCATTTTTGTCCAATAATATTCATTGTTCTATTTTAATCTCAACTTACATCTGTAACTGACGCTAGTTTTGTGACATTCCACTTCACATTATTAAGAGGCATAATATAGCAAAGACAATGTCCAATATTAATGCAGAGGACCACTGTGTCAGTCAGGATTTTGTGTAGCTATGAGTGACAAGAAGCCACAAGTGATACTATATTGAACAAGACGCTTATTTCTCTCCTGTAGAAAAGTTGACTTGAGGCTGGCAGTCCAGATTTGGCTGACTAAAATCACAACTTCATCAATTAATGACCCAAATTTCTTCTAGGTTGCCACTTTGCCTTCCACAGCACTTGGCTTCCATCTTGTGGATTAGGATATTGCTCTCGTTCCAGTCATTGCAGGTAAAAGAGGAAAGGTTGAAACAGGAAATCAAGGCAATTTCCCAGAAGTAAAATACTTCACTCCTGTCTGCATCCTATTGGTCATAAATTAATCACAGGGATGCATCTAGATTCCAGAGAGGCTGAAATTGTATGTATTTACACAGATGTGTGCCCTGTTGAAATCTGAAGTTCTGTTATAGGGGAGAACAGGCAAGTAGGGAGCAGGTGTTAAGAGACACACTGTAGTTTCTGCCGTATTCATAGTATAACTTTGAGTTTTCATTTGTAACTTGAGAAATGTTGAATTCATCAAACTTCTCTAATTGTTAGATTTTATTGCTTTAGAACTCTCTTAAACATAATCAATTCATTTGGCTTAGTTTTTGAACATCATACTTCTTAAACCTTTGGGCAAATGCAGGATAACCCAAGGTGCCTTCATTATGCTTACCATCGTACAGCAGATTTCTCCCTTCCAAACACTACTAGATTCCTATCGTTTTTCCTACCACTGTGCTTTTGAATCAGAGAAACTTTTATTATAGTCTTTTTCTA
>NW_007234025.1:0-3341 GCF_000164805.1 Carlito syrichta | reverse complement strand
AATGCTAATCAGGCATTTGGGTGACCCAGTCCCCAGATTTTTCAGAGCTAATTCCTATATCCGTACCACAAATCTGTCATGACCAATCACAGGGATCCACCTGCTCCTCTTCTTAGTTGTAATAGAGAATCTGGTCTTCTGCTTGGCTTTTTTTGCAGGAGGCTGTAAGGCCAGATTCGACAACCCAGTAAATCATCTCGCCATTTTTAGTGTAATATCTGGCTTCAGGTTTACCTCCTAATCAAGAAACTACTGCTGGATTTTTAGATTGATTTCTAAATTTGGGATTAGGAATTCCCACATATTTAGGACGTATTCTTAAAGGGGATTCAGCAATCCTGGATTCCACGACCTTCTGACCTTTTGGACGAATCAATATTGGTATATAAGAGTTTTTACTTCCACATCGTCATTTAACGTCCGGGAGTCTTACTGAGAACAAAAAGAATCTGTGTTACATGGGTCGCCAATCCAAGAAATCTACATGGCCACATTATAAGGGCTAATCTGGAATCTGTGCTTCTAATTTCCCACATTATTTACTGCTACATGCCCCTTGGATATGTCAATTGTGTCACTATACTTTCTGAGCAACTTTCTGGTCTTCTTTGTTGTAACCGAGAATGTGGACTTACAAGTCCACTGGGTTCCACCGGACAACTAAGGGCAGATTTCAGGACCCAAAGATTCTTATTGCCGTATAATAGGTAACTCTCGTCTTAAGATGAACCTTGTAATCCTATTACTTCCGTTTGTCCTTCAATTCGGATAGGGGCCTGGTGTTTTGAGGTTGCCAAATAGTTATTAGGTACTTTGAAGGATAATCAGGATTCATGGATTCCACGCCCTTGGAAACTTCTGGGCATCTGCCCATTTGCATACAGAGTTTTGGGATCCACATCACGAGGGAAAATCATGGCATCCAGCTGAGAACGAAAAGGAAATTCTGTTCTAAGAGTCCTCATTCGCCAGAATCTAAAGGGCTCTTCATAAGGTTTAATCAGCAATCTGGGCTTCAACGTCTCACATTTTTCAGAGCTACTTGCTCTGTGGATACCCTAAATCTGTCATTAGAGATCCCCAGGAACTTTCTGGTCCTCTTGATAGTTGTAATCGAGAATCTGGCTCTACAAATTCTTTTGTGCCTAGGAACATCAACGAACATAATCAGGTAACCCAGGAATCAAATGGCATATGGGTACAAAATCCCTTGATTCAGGTTACCTCAAACTACAGAAATTTCTTCTGGTTGGACTGGTGGGAATTGAATATTGTGTTTAGAAGATTCCACATTTGGGGGTGGTCTTGTTAATGGAAACCAGGATTCTTTGATTCCAGTTCCCCAAGAGACATATGGGAGTCTTTCTATTGATATAGAAACAACTGGAATTCTAGGTCACCAGGAAATGTCTCAGCCCTTGCTGAGAATGAAGCAGGATTCTGCGTAATGGGTGACCTCATATACAGGAAAACACGGCATCTTGCTAAGGAAGAATGAGGAATTTTCGTTGCACTATTCCTCATTCCGAAAAATCCGCAGGTCATGTTACTAAGAGGTAACCAAGAATCCGGTTTTTGAAGTAGGAATCGGAGTAATGGGAGTACTAATATACAGGAAACTGCACTGTCTATTGCTAAGGAAGAATAAGGAATATGATTACACGTGTCCTCAATCACAAAAAAATTCAAGGCATCTTGCTAAGGGCTAAATACGAATCAGGGTTTTTGATTCATGAATCTGGGAAAATGAAGTCGTCATTCACAGGTAATTACTGGCCTTTTGCTAAGAAAGAATAAGGAATCTGGGATACAAGTGTTCTCAATCCACAAAAAACTACAGGGTGCCTTGGTAAGGGCTAAACATGATTCAGGGATTCAAAGCAGGAATGTGGCAAATAGTCCTCATTACAGGAAATCTCTTGGCCTCTTGATAAGGAAAAATAAGGAATGTGTATTGCAGGGTTCCTCAATCACAAAATCTACATGGCGTCTTGCTAAGGGCTAAACAAGGATCAGGGTTCAAAACAGGAATCTGGGTAAAGGGAGTTCTCATATGCAGGACACTAAACGGCCTCTAGTGAATGAAGAATAAGGAATCTGTATTACACGAGTCCTCAATACGAAAAAATTCTCAGGGCGTCTTGCTACGGGACAAACAAGAATCAGGGCTTCAAACTCCCCACATGTTGTGAAGCTATTTAGCATGTGGATACTACGAATCAGTCAATTCAGGACTTCAGCAGCATTCTGGTCCCCTTGTTAGTTGTAAATGGGGATCTGGTTCTAAAAGGCCGTTAGGTTCCTCAGGTCAAATAAGGCCAGATTACAAGACCAAAAGGATCATATTGCCATATTTGGACGTACCTCTGGTCTTAAGATGAACCTTGGAAGTCTTAAACTTCCGTTTGTCTTTTGATTTTGAAAAGTGCCGAGGGTTTTGCAGTTCCCAGATGTTTAGCAAATACTTTTAATGGTAACCAGGAATCACGGATTCATCATCCCTAGGATAAATCTGGGCATCTGTCTTTTTGGATACACTCTTTTATAATATACTTCGACAGGGAAAATCAGGGCATCTTTCTGAGAATGAAAATGGAATCCGGGTTCTTGAAGTTCTCATTCGCAGAAGTCTACAGGGTCTCTTGATAAGGTTTAATTAGGAATCTGGTCTTCTAGGTTCCCACATTGTTAGGTTGTCTTGTACAAGGGAAACAGGAATCTTGGATTACAATTCCCCAAGAAACTTCTGGGATTCTTACTATTGTTATCCAAACAAATTGAATTCTACTCACCAGGAAATGTCTCGGTATCTTCATGAGAATGAAGCAGCAATCTGGGTAATGGCAGTCCTCATATACAGGAAACTTCACTGCCTCTTGCTAAGGATGAATAAGAAATCTGGGTTACATGAGTCATCAATCCTGAAAATCGACAGGCCGTCTTCCTAAGGGCTGAAAAAGAATCAGGGCTTCGAGCACACTTCATGTTTTAGAGGTATTTCTTATGTGGATATTATGAATCAATCATTACTGGACTCCAGCAACTCTCTGGTACTCTTGATAGTTGTGAATGAGAATCTGGCATTACAAGTCCATTGAGATACTCGGAACCTTTGATGCCAGATTCTAGGAAACAAGTAATCCTCTCGGATTTTTTGAATGTATGCCCTGACTTCAGTGTTATCTCATACTCCAGAAATTTCATTGCCCCCACTGTCCGGAATTAGGAATTTGTGTATAGGTGTTCAAATTTTTAGGAGGAATTTTGGGGAGGGAACCAGGAATCTTAGAATCCACATCCCCAGGCATATTCTTGTCATCTTTCTATGGGTACATAAGAGG
>NW_007234024.1:0-16628 GCF_000164805.1 Carlito syrichta | reverse complement strand
CACATTTTTCAGAGCTAATTCCAATATCCGTACCACAAATCTGTCATTACCAGTCACCAGAAACCAGCTGCTCCTCTTCTTAGTTGTAACAGAGAATCTGGCCATCAGCTTGGCTTTTTATGCAGGAGGCTGTAAGCCCAGATTCTACAACCCAATGAATCATCTCACCATTTTTAGTGTAATTTCTGGCTTCAAGTTTACCTCCTAATCCACAACTACTGCTGGATTTTTAGATTGATTTCGTAACTTGGTATTAGGAGTTCCCACATATTTAGGATGTATTCTTAAAGGGGATCCAGCAATCTGGTATTCAAGGGCACTCCTGAACTTTTGGGCGAATGAATATTGGTATATAAGAGTTTCTACTTCCACATCGTCAGCTAACATCCGTGAGTCTCACTCAGAACAAAAAGAATTTGGGTTACATGTGTCACCAATCCAAGAAGTCGACATGGCCACATTATAAGGGCTAATCTGGAATCTGTACTTCTAATTCCCCACATTATTTAGTGCTAAATGCCTCTTGGATATGACAATTTTGTCATTATAGATTCTCAGCAAACTTCTGATCTTCTTCATAGTAGTAACCGAGAATGTGGACCTATAAGTCCATTGAGTTCCTTGGGACAAAAAAGGGAAGATTTCAGGACCCAAAGTTTCTATCGACATATTTGTAGGCAACTCTCATCTTAAGATGTAACTTGTAATCCCAAGACTTCCTTTTGTCCTTCAATTCAGAAGGGGCCTGTTGTTTTGAGGTTGCCAAATATTTATTAGGTACTTTTATGGGTAATCAGGATTCATGGATTCCACGCCCTAGGAAAGTTCTGGGCATCTGTCTATTTGTATATAGAGTTTTGGGATCCACATCACGAGGGAAAATCAGGGCATCTTGCTGAGAACAAAAGGAAATCCGGTTCTAGGATTCCTCATTCGCCAGAACCTAAGGGCCTCTTCATAAGGTTTAATTAGCAATCTGGGCTTCAAGTTCCCTACATTTTTCAGAGCTACTTGCTCCGTGGATACCCTAAATCTGTCATTAGAGATCTCCAGGAAATTTCTGGTCCTCTTCACAGTTTTAATTGAGTCTCGGGCCCTACAAATCCTTTTGTGTCCTAGGAACATCTACGAACAAAATCAGGTACCCCAGGAAACAAATTGCATATTGGTACAAAATCCCTCGATTCAGGTTCCCTCAAACAATAGAAATTTATTGTGGTCGTGCTGGAGGGAATTGGGACATTGGGTTTAGAAGATTCCACATTTTGGTGTGGTCTTGCTAATGGGATACAGGAATATTGGATCCAGTTCCCCAAGAACCTTATGTGAGTCTTTCTCTTGATATCCAAAAAACTGGAATTCTAGGTCACCAGGAAATGTCTCAGCACCTTGATGAGAATGAAGCAGGATTCTGGGTAATGGTCGTCCTCATATACAGGAAAACACGGCTTCTTGCTAAGGAAGTATGAGGAATTTTGGGTGCACTAGTCCTCAATCCCAAATATCCACAGGGCTTCTTGATTAAGAGGTAACCAAGAATCCGTTGTTTGAATTAGGAATCTGGGTAATGGGAGTACTCCTATACAGGAAACTACAATGCCTATTGCTAAGGAAGAATAAGGAATATGGTTACACGTGTTCTTAATCACAAAAATACTCAGGGTGTCTTGCTAAGGGCTAAACACGAATCAGGGTTTTCGATGCATGAATCTTGGGAAATGGAGTCCTCATACACAGACAATTAGATGGCCTTTTTCTAAGAAAGAATAAGGGATCTGGGTTACACGTGTTCTCTATCCCCAAGAAACTACAGGGTGCCTTGGTAAGGGCTAAACAAGATTCAGGAACTCGAAGCAGGTATGGGGATAAAAGTCCACATTACAGGAAACGTTGCGGCCTCTTGCTAAGGAAAAATACAGAATGTGTTTTACACGGTTCCTCAATCACATAATCTACATGGCATCTTGCAAAGGGCTAAACAAGAATATGGGTTCAAAACAGGAATCTGGGGAAAGGGAGTCCTCATATACAGGACACTAAACGGTCTCTAGTGAAGGAAGAATAAGGAATCTGTGTTACACGAGTACTCAATACGAAACATTCTCAGGGCGTCTTACTATGGGACAAACAAGAATCAGGGCTTTGAACTCCCCTCATGTTGTGAAGCTATTTTGCTTGTGGATACTACAAATCAGTCAATTCAGGACTCCAGCAACATTCTGCTCCCCTTGATCGCTGTAACAGGTATCTGGCCTTAAAATTCTGGTAGGTTCCTCGGAACAACTAAGGCCAGATTACAGTACCAAAAGGATCATCTTGGCATATTTCGATGTAACTATGATCTTAAGATGAACCTTGTAAGTATTAAACTTCCACATGTCCTTTAATTTTGAGAAGGGCTGATGGTTTTGTAGTTGGCAAATATTTAGTAAGTGTTTTTAAAGGTAAGCAGGAATCATTGATTGCCCAATCCTAGGAAACTCCTGGACATCTGTCGTTTTGGATACAGTGTTTTGCAATCCACATCGACAGGGAAAATCAGGACATCTTGCTGAGAACGAAAAGGGAATTTGGGTTCTTGGAGTTCTAATTAGCAGAAATCTACAGGGCCTCTTGATAAGGTTTAATCAGGAATCTGGGCTTCTAATCCCCACTTTGTTAGGTTGTCTTGTACAAGGGGTCAAGGAATCTTGGATTCCAATTCCCCCAAGAAACTTCTAGGAGTCTTACTATAGTTGTTTAAACAACTTGAATTCTACATCACCAGGAAATGTCTTGGTGTCTTGCTGAGAATGAAGCAAGAATCTGGGTAATGGCAGACCTCATACACTGGATACTGCACTTCCTCTTGCTGATGATGAATAAGGAATCTGGGTTACATGAGTCCTCAATCCCGAAAATCGACAGGGCGTCTTGCTAAGGGCTAAACAAGAATCAGGGCTTCGAGCACCCTTCATGTTTTAGAGCTATTTGTTTTCTGGATTTTACGAATCAATCATTCCTGAACTCCAGCAACACTCTGGTACTCTTGATAGTTGTGAAGGTGAATCTGGCACTACAAGTCCATCTAGATACTCGGAACCTCTGATGCCAGATTCAGGACACAACTAATCCTCTCGGATTTTTTCTATGTAAGCCCTGACGTCAGTGTTACCTCGAAATCTTGAAACTTCAGTGACTCCGCTGTTCGGAATTAGGATTTGGGGATTTGGTGTTCAAATTTTTAGGAGGTATTTTTGAAGGAAAGAAGGAATCTTAGAATCCACGTCCCCAGGCATAATTTTGTCATCTTTCTATGGACTTACTGGTCAACATGAAACTTCTCATCGTTTTGCTTAGAACGAAATAGAAATCTGGGTCTCTCTGTCCCTTGAAAGTTTCTACTCATTTTATGCAAAAGGAATCAGGATACTCGGTTTCCATGTAACTTGCAAGCATCTGGCCAATTGCTAACTTATCCCTGGCTTAAGACAGTGCTAATACTTAGGAATTAACAAGGACTTTAGCTAAATGCTAAACTGGAATCTGGGAGTCCGGTTCCCCATATTATTGAGAGCAACGTCCTATATGCATTCCACGATTCGGACATTACTGATCCCCAGGAACGTGCTGCTGCTCTTGTTAGTTGTATCTGAGAATCCGGCCTACAGGTCCGTTTGTTTCACAGGGTCCTGAAAGGCCAGATTCCGCAACAAAAGGATCATCTTGCTAAATGTTATTGTGACCACTGGCTTCAGGTTTACCTCGCAGTCTAGAAAATACTGGTGGACATTCGTTTTGGTATTCAGAATATGGGATTACGGGTTCCCACATATTTAGGATGTATTCTTAAGGGGGAACCAGCAATTTTGGATTCCAGGTCCCTAGGAAAATTCTGGCCCTATGAGTATTGGTATGTAAGAGTTTTGATATCCACATCACCAGAAAACGTCCAGGTGTCTTTCTGATAATTAAAAATGAATCTGGGTTATGGGAAGCCTCAATCCATTTATTCTACAGTGCTCCATGATAAGGGCTTATCTGGAATCTGGGCTTCTATTTCTCCAAATTCTTCAGAGCAACTTGCCACTTGGAAAGAACAAGTGTCATTATAGATTCCCAGCAGTCTTCTGGTTTCTTGATTGTTATAACCATGAACCAGTCTCTGCAATTCAGTTGGTTCCTTGGGACATTTAAACAAGATTCCAGGACTTAAAGAATCATCTCGCCATATTTGTGTGTAACACTTGTCTTAAGATGTACCCTGTAATCCTAAAACGTCGTTTGTGCATCTAATTGATTTGGCTGAGGCTTTTGAGGTTGCTAAGCATGTAGTACATATTTTTAAAGGTAACCAGGAATCACGGATTCCACGTCACTGGGAAAAAAACTGGGCATTTGTCCATTTGCATACAGAATTTTGGAGTCCAAATCACCAGGAAAAATCAGGACATCTTCCTGAGAATGAGAAGAGAATCCGGGGTCAGGGAGTAATCAATCATCAAAATCTATATGGCCTCTTGATAAATTTAATGAGGAATCTGGGCTTGTAGGTCCCTATATTTTCAGAACTACTTGCTGGGTGGATACCTAAAATCTCTAATTACAGATCCAAGATGATTCCGGTCAACTAGATAGTTGTAATCGAGCATCTGGACCTAAAATTACTTTAGATTCTTAAGAACATCTTTGGCCATTAACCAGTTCCTCAGGAATCAATTGGCATTTTTCGAAAAAATTCCTCACTTCAGGTTACCTCAAATTACCGAAATTTCTTGTGGTCAAGCTGGTGAGAATTGGAATATTAGGTTTAGAATATTCCACATTTTTACGATGTCTTGTTAAGGGGAATCTGGTAACTTGGATTACAGTTCCCAGAAACTCTATGGGCGTCTTTCTATTGATATCCAAACAACTGGAATTCTACGTTCATCAGGAAATATCTTTGGCATTGCTGAGAATGGAGCAGGAATCTTAGTAACGGGAGTCCTCATATACGGGAAACTACATGACCTCTTGCAATGGGAGAAAAAGAAATCTGGGTTCCACAAGTCCTCAAATCTCTAAAACCTACAGGGATTCTTTCTAAGAGATCCAAAAGTATCAGGGATTTGAAGCATGTGACTGGGGAATGGGAGTGCTCATATATGGAAACTTCACAGCCTCTTGCTAAGAATGAATAAGGAATCTGGGAAACACATGTCCTCAATTCTAAAAAGGTACAGGGCGTCTTTCAAAGGGCTAAACAAGAATCAGGGTTTCAAAGCAGGAATCTGGGTAATGGGAGTCTTCATATACAGGAACCTACAGAGCCTATGCTAAGAAAGAACAAGGAATCTGGTTTTCATGAGTCCTCAGTGCCAAAAATCTACTGGCGTCTTGCTAAGGGATAAACAAGAATCAGGATTTCGAAGCAGGAATCTTGGGAATGGGAGTCCTCATATACAGGAAACTACACAGGCTCTTGCTAAGGAAGAATAAAGAATCTGGGTTACACGAGTCCTCAATTCCTATAATGTACAGGGTGTCTTGCTAAGGCCTACAAGACTCCGGGCTTCGACGTCTCCATGTTTTTCTGAGCTGTTCCCTATGTGTATATTATGAATCTGTCATTCCATAATTCCAGCTACATTCTGGCCCTATTGATAGGTTAAATGAAAATATGGCACTACAAGTCCATTTAGATTCTGGATCCTCTAACGCCAAATAGTAGGACACAAGTAATCATCTCGGGTTTTTTTAATGTAATCCCTGAGTTCAGGGTTACCTCATACTTCAGAAACTTCTGGTAGTTCATCTATTCAAAATAAAGACCTTGGGTTTAGATGTTGCACAAAGTTTAGAAGATATTGTTGGGAGGGAATGAGGGTCTTGGTGTCCAAGTCCACAGGAACTTTCTGGAGTCTTTCTATTAGGAGCCACGGGTCTGTACTTCCAGGGCACTGGGAAACATCTGGTTTTATTGCTGAGATCAAAACAGGAATCTGAGACACTATGTCCCTAAAAACTTCTACTCATGTTACCAATGTGGAACAAAAATATCAGTTTCCATATGACCAGCAAACTTCTGGGCAGTTGCTAATTTTTCCCTGACTTAAGGATATTCTCATAACTCCAAGCCTACATTATTTTTCTAAATGCTAATCAGGCATTTGGGAGTCCCAGCCCCCACATTTTTCAGAGATAATTCCTATATCCGTACCACAAATATGTCATTACAATCACCAGGAACCAGCAGCTCCTCTTCTTAGTTGTAATAGAGAATTTGGACAACTGCTTGTTTTTTTTTTTTTTTTTGCAGGAGGCTGTAAGGCCAGATTCCACATTCGAATGAATCATCTCGCCATTTTTAGTGTAATTTCTGGCTTCAGGTTTACCTCCTAATCCAGAAACTACTGCTGGAATTTTAGGCTGATTTCGTAACTTGAGATTAGGAGTTCCCACATATTTAGAACTTATTCTTAAAGGGGATCCAGTAATCTTGTACTCCAGGGCACTCCTGACCTTTTGGGCGATTGAATATTGGTATATAAGAGTTTCTACTACTACATCGTCAGGTAACGTCTGTGAGTCTTACTGAGAACAAAACGAATTTGAGTTACGTGGGTCGCCAATTCAAGAAGTCTACATGGCTCCCTGTAAGGGCTAATCTGGAATCTGTGCTTCTAATTCCCCACATTATTTAGTGCTACATGCCTTTCGATATGACAACTTTGTCATTATAGTTTCTCAGCAACCTTCAGGTTTTCTTGATAGTTGTAACCGAGAATGTGGACCTACAAGTTCATTGGGTTCCTCGGGACAACAAAGGGCAGATTTCAGGACCTAAAGATTCTTCTCGCCATATTTGTAGGTAGCTGTCGTCTTTAGACCTACCTTGTAATCCTAAGACTTCCGTTTGTCCTTCAATTCGGATAGAGGCCTGGTGTTTTGAGGTTGCCAAATATTTATTAGGTACTTTTAAGGGTAATCAGGATTCATGGATTCTACGCTTTAGGAAACTTCTTGGCATCTGCCTATTTGTTTTCAGAATTTTGGGATCCACATCATGAGGGAAAATCAGTACATCTTGCTGAGAACGAAAAGGAAATCCGATTCTAGGTGTCCTCATTTGCCAGAATCTACAGGGCCTCTTCATTAGGTTTAATCAGCAATCTGGGCTTCTAGGTCCATATAATTTTCAGAGCTATTTGCTCCGTGGATGCCCTAAATCTGACATTAGAGATCCCCAGGAACTTGCTGGTCCTCTTGATAGTTGTAATCGAGGATCTGGACTTACAAATCCCTTTGTGTCCTTGGAACATCTACGAACATAATCAGGTACCCCAGGAATCAAACTGCATATAGGACCAAAATATGTCAATTTAGGTTACCTCAAACTACAGAAATTTCTTGTGGTCGGGCTGCTCGAAATTGGAACATTGGGTTTAGAAGATTCCACATTTTGGGGTGTTCTTGTTAAGGGGGACCAGGAATATTGGATTACAGTTCCCCAGGAACCTTATGGGAGTCTTTCTCTTGATATCCAAACAACTGGAATTCTAGGTCACCAAGTAATGTCTCAGAGCCTTGCTGAGAATTAAACAGGCATCTGGATAATGGGAGTCCTCATATACAGGAAACTACATGGCCTCTTGCTAAGCAAGAATAAGGAATTTTTGTTGCACTAGTCCTCAATCCCAAAAATCCACAGGGCGTCTTATTAAGAGGTAACCAAGAATCTGGTTTTTGAAGTAGGAATCTGGGTAATGGGAGTCTCATATAAAGGAAACTTCACTGTCTATTGCTAAGGAAGAATAAGGAATATGGTTACACGTGTCTTCAATCACAATAAAATTCAGGACATCTAGCTAAGGGCTAAACACGAATCAGGTTTTTTGATGCATAAATCTGGGGAAATGGAGTTCTCATATACAGGTAATTAAACGACCTTTGCTAAAAAAGAATAAGGAATCTGAGTTACACATGTTCTCAATCCGCAAAAAACTACAGCGTGCCTTGCTAAGAGCTTAACAGGATTCAGGGATTCGAAACAGGAATGTGACTACCAGTCCTCATTACAGGAAACTTCGCAGCCTCTTGCTAAGGAAAAATAAGGAGTCTGTTTTACAGGGTTCCTCAATCACAAAATCTACATGTCGTCTTGCTGAACGTTAAACAAGAATCAGGGTTTCAAAACAGGAATCTGTGGAAAGGGTGTCCTCATATACAGGACACTACAAAGCCTCTAGCGAAGGAAGAATAAGGAATCTGTGTTACACGAGTACTCAATAAGAAAAAATTTTCAGGGCGTCTTGCTACGGAAAATACGAGAATCAGGGCTTCGAACTCCCCTCATTTTGTGAAGCTATTTAGCATGTGGATATTACGAATCAGTCAATTCTGGACTCCAGCAACATTCTGGTCTCCTTGATATTTGTAAGCGGGTATCGGGCCTTATAAGTCCGTCAGGTTCCTTGGGACAACTAAGGCCAGATTGCAGGACCAAAAGAATCATCTTGCCATATTTAGATGTAACTGTGGTCTTAAGATGAAACTTGTAAGTCTTAAACTTCCGTTTTTCCTTTTATTTCAAGAAGGGCCGATTGTTTTGCAGTTGCCAAATGTTTAGTAAGTATTTTTATAGGTAACCAGGAATCATGGATTCCTCATCCTTAGGACACTTCTGGGCATCTGTCTTTTTGGATACAGTGTTTTGTAATCCACATTGACAGGGAAAATCAGGGCATCTTGCAGAGAACGTAAAGGGAATCCGGGTACTGGGAGTTCTCATTCGCAGACGTCTACAGGGCTTCTTGATAAGGTTTAATCAAGAATCTGGGCTTCTAGGTCCCCACATTCATAGGTTGTCTTGTACAAGGGAACCAGGAATCTTGGATTCCAATTCCCCAAGAAACTTCTAGGAGTCTTTCTATTGTTATCCAAACAACTTGAATTCTTCATCACCAGGAAATGTCTCAGTGTCATGCTGTGAATGAAGCGGGAATCTGGTTAATAGCAGTCATCATAAACATGATACTGCACTGCCTCTTGCTAAGGATGAATAAGGAATCTGGGTTACATGGGTGCTCAATCCCAAAAATCAACAGGGCGTCTTGGTAAGGGCTAAACAAGAATCAGGGTTTTGAGCACCCTTCATGTTTAGAGCTATTTATAAGCTGGATATTACGAATCAATCATTCCTGGACTCCAGCAACACTCTGGTTCTCTTGATAGTTGTGAACGAGAATCTGGCACTACAAGTCCATTTAGATACTCGGAACCTCTGATGCCAGATTCCAGGACACAAGCAATCCTCTCAGATGTCTTGTATGTAAGCACTAACTTCACTGTTACCTCGTACTCCAGAAACTTCAGTGGACTCACTGTACGGAATTAGGACTTTGGGTTTAGGTGTTCAAATTTTTAGGAGGTATTTTTGGGAGGTATCCAGGAATTTTAGAATCCACATCCCCAGGCATATTCTTGTCATCTTTCTATGGGTATACTAGAGTCTGGACTTCCAGGTCAACAGGAAATATCCTGTCATTTTGATTAGAACGAAATAGGAATCTGAGTCACTGTGTCCCTTAAAACTTTCTACACGTGTTAATTAGAGGGACCGGGAAACACAGTTTCCGTATAACTTACAAACATTTGGCCAATTGCTAACTTATCCCTGGCTTAAGAGAGTGCTCATACCTAGGAATCGAAAAGGATTTTTGCTAAATGCTAATCTTTAATCAGGAGTCCTGGTCCCATAGTATTCAGCAACGTTCTATATGCATACCACAAATCGGGCATTTCAGATCCCCAGGAACGTTCTGCACCTCTTGATAGGTGTAACTGAGAATTCGGCCTACTTGTCCTTTTGTTTCACAGGGTCCTGAAAGGCCAGATTCCACAATCAAAGGATCATCTTGCCATTTATTAATTTGATCACTGGATTCAGGTTTACCTCATAGTCCAGAAACTACTGCTGGACATTCGTTTAGGTATTCAGAATATGGGATTAGGGGTTCCCACATACTTAGGACCTATTTTTAAGGAGGAACCAGTAATCTTGGATTCCAGGTTCCTGGGAAACTTCTACTCCTAAGAGAATTGGTATGTAAGAGTTTGGACATCCACTTCAAGAGAAAAAGTCCGGGTGTACTGACAGTAAGAAAGAAATCTGTGTTCTAGGAGGCCTCAATCCATGAATTCTACAGGGCTCCATCATAAGGGTTTATCTGGAATCTGGGCTTCTAGATCTCCAAATACTTCACGGCAACTTGCCACTTGGAAAGGACAAGTGTCATTATAGATTCCCAGCAGCCTTCTGGTTTCTTGATTGTTATAACCAAAACCAGTCTCTGCAATTCAATTGGTTTCCCCGGTACAACTAAACCAGATTCCAGGACTGAAAGAGTCATCTCGCCATATTTTTGTGTAACAGTTGTCTTAATATGTACCCTGTAATCCTAAAACTTTCATTTGTGCTTCTATTTGATATGGGCTAGGGGTTTTGACGTTGTGAAGAATGTAGTACATTTTATTAAAGGTAACCAGTAATCACGGATTTCACGTCCCTGGGAAAAAGCTGGGCATTTGTCTATTTGCACACAGAATAATGGAATCCACATCGCCAGTGAAAATTAGGGTATCTTGCTGAGATTGAGAAGAGAATCCAGGGAGTCCTCAGTCATCAAAATCTATATGGCCTCTTGATAAGTTTAATGAGGAATCTGGGTTTGTAGGTCCCTACATTTTTCAGAGCTACTTGCTGGGTAGATACATAAAATCTCTAATTAAACATCCAAGAAGATTCCAGTCCTCTTGATAGTTGTAATCGAGCATCTGGACTTACAATTCCTTTTGTTTCTTTTGAACATCTTCGGCCATAATCCAGTTCCCCAGGAATCAATTGACATTTTGCGACAAAATACCTCGCTTCAAGTTACCTCATATTACCGGAATTTCTTGTGGTCAGGCTGGTGGGTATTAAGATATTGGGTTTATAATATTCCACATTTTTACAATGTCTTGTTAAGGGGAATCTGGTAACTTGGATTACAGTTCCCAGGTACTATATGGGCATCTTTCTATTGCTGTCCACACAACTGGAATTCTACATTCATAAGGGAATATATTGGGTATTGCTGAAAATGGAGCAGGAATCTGCATAAAGGGAGTCCTCATATATGGGAAACTACATTGCCTCTTGCTACAGAAGAGAAAGGAATCTGGGTTACATGAGTCCTCAAATTCCAAAATCCTACAGGGAGTCTTACTAAGGGAGAAAAATTTATCAGGGATTTGAAATATGAATCTCAAATATAGGAAATTTAACATCCTCTTGCTAAGGATGAATAAGGTATCTGGGTTACACATGTCCTCAATCCTAAAAAACTACAGAGCATCTTTCAAAGCACTAAACTAGGATCAGGGTTTCGAAGCAGAAATCTGGGTAATGGGAGTCTTCATATACAAGAAACTACACAGCCTCTTGCTAAGAAAGAATAAGGAATCTGGTTTCACGAGTCTTCAATGCCAAAAATCTACTGTGCATCTTGCTAAGGGCTAAACAAGAATCAGGATTTCGAAGCAGGAATCTGGGAAGTGGGAGTCCTCATATACAGGAAACGACACAGGCTCTTGCTATGGAAGAATTCGTAGTCTGGGTTACACGAGTCCTCAGTCCCTACAATATACCGGGTGTCTTGCTAGGCCTACAAGACTCCGGCTTTCGACGTCCCCATATTTTTCAGAGCTGTTTCCTATGAGGAAATAATGAATCACTCATTCCAGAAGTGCCACACAATTCTGGTCCTCTCGATAGTTTAAATGAACATATGGCACTACAAGTCCATTGAGATTATGGATCCTGTAACGCCAAATTCCAGGACACACAAATTCCAGGATACACAAGTAATCATCTCGGGTTTTTTTAATGTAAGCCCTGAGTTCAGGGTTACCTCGTATTCCAGAAAATTCTGGTAGTTCAGCTATTCGGAATTAGGAACTTGGGTTTAGATGTTGCACCATGCTTAGAAGGTATTTTTGGGAGGGCACAAGGGTCTTGGAATCCCAGTCCACAGGAACACTCTGGAGTCTTTCTATTTGGAGCCACGGGTGTGGACTTCCAGGGCACTGAGAAACATCTGGTTATATTGCTGAGAATAAAACAGGATTCTGAGACACTATGTCCCTAGAAAGCTTCTACTCATGTTACCAATGTGGAACAAGAAAAATCAGTTTCCATGTGACCAGCAAACGTCTGGGTAGTTGCTAATTTTTCCTGGCATAAGGAAGTTCTCATACTAAGAAACCCACAGGATTTTTCTAAAGGCTAATCAGGCATTTGGGAATCCCAGGCCCATATTTTTCAGAGCTAATTCCTATATCCATACCACAAATCTGTCGTTTCCAATCACCAGAAACCAGCTGCTACTCTTCTTAGTTGTAATAGAGAATCTGGCCATCTGCTTGGTTTTATTTTTTATTTTTTTGCAGGAGACTGTAAGCCAGATTCCACAACCCAATGAATCATCTCGCCTGTTTAGTGTAATTTCTGGCTTCAGGTTTACCTCCTAATCCAGAAACTACTGCTGGAATTTCAGATTGATTTTGGAATTTGGGATTAGGATTTCCCACATATTTAGGACATATTCTTAAAGCGAATCAAGCAATCTTGGCTTCCAGGGCCCTCCTGACCTTTTGGGCGAAAGAATATTGATATATAAGAGTTTTTACTTCCACATCGCCAGGTAACGTCCAGGAGTCTTAATGAGAAAAAAAAAGAATCTGGATTACATGGGTGGCCAAACCAAGAAGTCTACATGGTGACATTATAAGGGCTAATCTGGAATCTGGGCTTCGAATTCCCCTCATTATTTAGTGTTCCATGCCTCTTGGATATGACAATTTTGTCATTATTCATTCTCAGCAACCTTCTGGTCTTCTTGATTGTAGTAACCGAGAATGTGGACCTACAAGTCCGTTGAGTTCCTCGGGACAACAAAGAGCAGATTCCAGGACCCAAAGAATCGTATCGCCATATTTGTAGGTAACTCTTGTCTTAAGATTTACTTTGTAATCCTAAAGCTTCCGTTTGTCCTTCAACTCGGATATGGACATGGTTTTTGAGGCTGCAAAATATTTATTAGATCCTTTTAAGTGTAATCAGGATTCATGGATTCCAAGCCCTAAAAAACTTCCGGGCATCTGCCTATTTGTATACAGAGTTTTGGGATCCACAATACGAGGGAAAATCAGGGCATCTTGCTGAGAACGAAAAGGAAATCCGGTTATAGGAGTCCTTATTCGCCAGAATCTACAGTGCCTCTTTCTAGGGTTTAATCAGCAATCTGGGCTTCAAGGTCCCTATATTTTTCAGAACTACTTGCTCCTTGGGTACCCTAAATCTGTCATTAGATATCCCCAGGAACTTTCTGGTCCTCTTGAGAGTTGTAATCGAGAATCTGACCCTATAAACCCTTTTGTGTCCTAGGAACATCTACGAAAATAATCACTTACCCTAGGAATCAAATGGCATATTGGTACAAAATCACTCGATTCACATTACCTCATACTACTGAAATTTCTTTTGGTCAGGCTGGTAAGGAATTGGGACATTGGGTTGAGAAGATTCCACATTTTGGAGTATTCTTTTAAGGGGAACCAGGAATCTAGGATTCCAGTTCCCCAAGAATCTTATGGGAGTCTTTATCGTGATATCCATACAATTGGAATTCTAGGTCACCAGTAAATGTCTCAGCGCCTTGCTGAGAATGAAGCAGGAATCCAGGTAATGGGAGTCCTCATATAGAGGAAACTACACGGCCTCTTCCTAAGGAAGAATGAGGAATTTTGGTTGCACTAATCTTCAATCCCAAAAATCCACAGGGGTTCGTATTAAGAGGTAACCAAGAATCCGGTTTTTGAAGTAGGAATCTGGGAAATGTGAGTACTCATATAGAGGAAACTGCACTGCCTATTGCTAAGGAAGAATAAGGAATATGGTTACATGTGTCCTCAATCACAAAAAAATTCAGGGCGTCTTGCTAAGGGCTAAACACGAATCAGGGTTCTTGATGCGTGCATCTGGGAAATGGAGTACTCAAATACAGGGAATTACAAGGCCTTTTGCTAAGAAAGAAAAAGGAATCTGGGTTACAAGTGTTCTCAATCCCAAAAAAACTACAGGTTGCCTTCCTAAGGGCTAAACAAGACTTAGGGATTCGAAGCAGGAATGTGGCTAACAGTCCTCATTACAGGAAACTTCGTGGCCTCTTGCTAAGGAAAAATAAGGAATGTGTTTTACACGGTTCCTTACTCACAAAATCTACATGGCGTCTAGTTAAGGGCTAAAGAAGAATCAGGATTCAAAGCAGGAATCTGGGCAAAAGGAATCCTCATATACAGGACACTACAAGGCCTCTAGCAAAGGCAGAAAAAAGGAATCTATGTTACACGAGTCCTCAATATGAAAATATTCTCAGGGCGTCTTGCTACAGGACAAACAAGAATCAGGCCTTCGAACTCCCCCCATGTTGTGAAGCTATTTAGCATGTGGATATTAGGAATCAGTCAATTCAGGACTCCAGCAACATTCTGGTCCCCTTGATAGTTATAAATGGGTATCTGGCCCTACAAGTCCTTTAGGTTCCTCGGGAAAACTAAGGTCATATTACAGGTCCAAGAGGATCATCTTGCCACATTTGGATGTATCTCTGGTCTTCAGATGAACATTTGAAGTATTAAACTTCCATGTGTCCTTTTACTTTGAGAAGGGCCGAGGGTTTTGCAGTTGCCAAATGTTTAGTAAGTATTTTTAAAGGTAACCAAGACTCATGGATTCGTCATCCCTAGGACACTTATGGGCATCTGCCTTTTTGGATACACTGTTTTGTAATCCACATCGACAGGGAAAATCAGGGCATCTTGCTGAGAACGAAAAGGGAAACCGGGTTCCTGTAGTTCTCATTCGCAGAAGTCTACAGAGTGTCTTGATAAGGTTTAATCAGGAATCTGGGCTTCGAGGTCCCCACATTGTTAGGGTGTCTTGTACAAGTAAACCAGGAATCTTGGATTCTAATTGCCCCTAGAAACTTCTGGGAGTCTTACTATTGTTATCCAAACAACTTGAATTCTACATCACCAGGAAATGTCTCGGTGTCTTGGTGAGAATGAAGCAGGAATCTGGGTAATGGTAGTCCTCATATACAGGATACTGCACTGCCTCTTGCTAAGGATGAATAAGGAATCTGGGTTGCATGAGTCCTCAATCCCGAAAATTGACAGGGCGTCTTGCTAAGGGCTAAACAAAAATAAGGGATTTGAGAACCCTTCGTGTTTTATACCTATTTGTTATGTGGATATTACGAATCAATCATTCCTGGACTCCAGCAACAGTCTGGTACTTTAGTTAGTTGTGAATGAGATTCTGGCAGTACAAGTCCATTTAGATACTCAGAACCTCTGAGGCCAGATTCCAGGACACAAGAAATACTCTAGGATTCTTAGTATGTAAGCCCTGACTTCAGTGTTACCTCATACTCCTGAAACTTCAGTGTCTCCGCTGTTCTGAGTTAGGACTTTGGGTTTAGGTGTTCAAATTTTTAGGAATTATATTTTGGAGGGAACAAGGAATCTTATAATCCACGTCCCCAGACATATTCTTGTCATCTTTCTATGGGTTTACAAGAGTCTGTACTTCCTTGTCAACAGGAGACCTATCGTCGTGTTGTTTACAACGAAATAGGAATCTTGGTCAGTGTGTCACTTGAATGTTTCTACACGTGTTACTAAAGAGAAAACAGGAAACTCGGTTTCCATGTAACTTGAAAACATCTGGCCAATTGCTAACTTATCCCTGGCTTAAGACAGTGCTCATACTTAGGAATCAAAAGGGACTTTAGCTAAATGCTAATCTGGAATCTGGGATTCCTGGTCTCCATATTATTCAGAGCAATGTGCAATATGCATACCAAAAATCGGGCATTACCAATACCCAGGAATCTGCTGCACCTCTTTATAATTGTTACTGAGAATCCGGCCTACTGGTCCATTTTTTCCCCAGGGTCCTGAGAGGCCAGATTCCACAATCATAGGATCATCTTGACATTTGTTAATGTGACCACTGGCTTCAGGTTTACCCTTTAGTCCAGAAAATACTGCTGGACATTCGTTTTGGTATTCAGAATATGTGATTAGGGGTTCCCACATATTTAGGACGTATTCTTAAGGGGGAGCCAGCAATCTTGGATTCCAGGTCCCTGGGAAACTTCTGGCCCTATGAGTATTGGTATGTAAGAGTTTGGACATCAACATCACCAGAAAACGTCTGGGTGTCTTTCTGCTAATAAAAAAGGAATCTGTGTTATGGGAGGCCTCAATCCATGAATTCTACAATGCTCCATTACAAGGGCTTATCTGGATTCTTGGCTTCTAGTTCTCCAAATTCTTCAGAGCAGCTTGCCACTTGGAAAGAACAAGTGTCATTATAGATTCCAAGCACCCTTCTGGTTTCTTGATAGTTATAACCAAGAACCAGTCTCTGCAATTCAGTTGGTTTCCTCGGGACAACTAAACCAGATTCCAAGGATTGAAAGAATCACCTCGCCATATTTGTGAGTAACACTTGTCTTAGATGTAACCTGTAATCCTAAAACTTCCGTTTGTGCATC
>NW_007234023.1:0-4791 GCF_000164805.1 Carlito syrichta | reverse complement strand
TCATCATGGCTTCGTGGTGCCTGTCTTTACTGGAACATTTATCAATAAGTTGTCTTCTGGATAGAATTTGTTTTTTTATGGTAGTTCTGTTGACAGCAGAGAAAATGTTGATGAGGGAACATTAGTACTGAGTCTACTTAATAGGTTTTTTTTCCCCCTCAAAATAAATTACAAAATTAGGCTTTGGGAATTTTTTAAATGTTGAGTTTTGTTAGCAGCTCATTCTTGACTTAAAAAGGCAATAAGCTCTAGGAACTCTGGTAAAATGAACCAGTGCACCAAGTAAGAAGTGACCTCAGAGAGGTAACTCCACCTGGCAGCAGTCACATTCCTCGAGGAGAGTCCATTTTCTCTTCCTGTCTGTTTCTACTTTTATTTCCTCTTGGTTGCTTCTTGCCACTCTCCTTGTCCACACCTGAACTATCCTCCAAAAGCTGATTTGAATTAATATTCAAAAGCAATTTCCTTATTATATTTTAAGCACTAACTGATTCACTGTCATAGTTACCTTGGGAGTTAAATGCTTCCAAGCAGTTGACAAGAGCTTTCAGTAATGTGTTGCATATTAACATGGGTTATATGAATGAATAGCAATATATAAAATATGAAATGTGAGATGATTCAGAGTATATCAAACACAAAAGAGTATATACCATGTATTCATGCTTTGACAGAGGGGTGCACGATAAAAATAAATGTTCATGTTCTTGAAATTTTTCAGGTCAAGTCTCAACAATTAAATATAAATGTTCTCTTTTCATGTATGTGATAGACTGATGCATCCACAGGTATGCAAGTTCATAAACCAAAGTCAACAAATGCCTGTTTCTGAAAATTACTATAGGGCTTATGACTTCATGAGTGCATGAATTTCATCCTGGTTGGCCCAAGCTGTCAATTTCCTCCAAGTGGGTATGTCAGGAATACCAAATTTCATAAAGAGAATGCATAGAGAGAGATGAAGGGAACATTTAGCTTCTGATAGCTGAGCACAAGGAAAGGGTCCAACCAGATTCCTAGGAAAGCTCAGCTGAGAGCTGGAGGTTACACACAAATTCATCAAACGACCAATGTATGGCTTTGCTTGTTTAATTTTTCCATTTTAATAGATTAGATTTTGTATTGACATTTTAAAGGACATTTTATTTTTAGTAGGTCATATTTTATTTTGACTTTTTAAGGAACACTTTAAGTCTCTCTTCTGGCCTCTGATGTTACCTCTGGAGACCAAAGGGAAGAGAGAAGTAGAGATTAATATATTCATAAGAATATATTTTTTGAATAGGAAGAATATTCATGACTGCATTTTCACTCATCAAAGTGTATTCAGAAGAAATTATTTACATTTATTAACATACTCCATGATATAGATGTAAAATATGTTATTCAAGAGTATATTCTTAATTCATGCATTCTCTGTGTCACATGTGCCCAGTGACCCCTGTGGGGGACTCTGATAAAACTGATATGTAATGTATTCAAATTGCTGAAAACCACAGATGAGAAAAATCTCAAAGGCAGCTACAGGAAAAATTAATCATTGACATTAAGCATTTACTAATGAGAAGGATATAAACATGGAAAGAATACATCATAAAGAAAATATTTTATTCAAGAATCAATTACCATAAATATATTTATCTTATGCACCATCAATTTTTCTCTTTCTCTTTTGGATTCCATCTGTAAAAGCAGGAAATTGGGTCAGAAGTTGATTGGACATTCCCTAACATTTGCTGTGACTATAACAAATGAAATTTAATCAGCCTCAAATATTTAACAGAAACAAATTTAGCAAAATAGTTACTTAGTAAATTGGTCACCCAGTGAAGTGGCTTTATCAGGGTATTATCAACTACTCAAGTCAGGGTAGCTGGGATTTCTTGTCTCGGAAACTGCTGTGGCTAGGTAAAATGACCTCAAAGCAGAAACTGAGGTAGAAAACCAGGACTGAAGCAATTACATATGTTCTCATTGAAATTTGCATCTGCAGGAAATAACACAATGAAACCCTACCATCTTTCCAAGTCCAGCCTTGAGAAATAACAAACATGTCATGTGTCGTTTGATTTTGGCTTACTTATTATACTCTTTCAATCAACTTTTGACACTCAAAAGTATATATTACTGTATGTGTACAAGCGTGAAATGAGAGAGACAGGAATTTGGACATGTGAAAACTAAGAACAGAGTGAGTGGAAAAAAACTAATTTGTTTTAGCAACAAGGAAAAACAGAGAAAAAATAGTAATAACATTACTTGCCTCATATGTCTCATTTCTATGCCTTTAGGAAGTAATATTTACCAACTTTTTTTTTATCAAAGATATTAGTTTTTAGGTCAAAGTCTTTTGCCATCCCCTATAACAGGCAAATCACTTTGAATACTTGACTGGCCTTTGATTTTTTAAAAAAATTCTTTCTAAAATCACTACTAAGGCAATGAGATGTATTACCATTGAAACTTACATCTGAGGGGAATAAGGCAAGAATAATGTCATCGTTCACACTTGATTTTTTATCTTCCATTCTAATCTACCTTGCCACTCCAGGTTGTATAATCTCATAATTCATAATAAGCTAAAATTTAATATATAGTGATATATTAAAAGGACACTTAAAAATAGAGAATATATGGATCAATGGATCACAGCTAGCTTTGAATGTAAATCTGCATTTAAAAATAGGATTTACATTTTATATAGCAGACATATATTTCAAAACATAGTCTTAGGTCCCATGGCACATTTAAAGGAAAAAGATATATAAACTCAGAGTTGTAAAATAAAACCACTTATGGTTGTGTTAGGAATTTACAATAATACAAAATATGTTAATTTAATTTAGGTTTTTCTGATTTTGGAATAGTGTACAGATAAAATGCACTGAGCTATAATATAGCAAAATTTAAATGAAAATTGTTATTGTATTTATTTAGCTCTAAATTACTTTAATTTTGTTACTGGGTTATTGTTAAAAGGAGAAACAACTCACTCTAATTTTTAACTAAATAAAGCAACATCAATCTAATTCTGCATTGCCCTGACATACATTTTTCTAAAGGATAGGGAAAGGTATTTTATTGTATTTCCCATTGACTTTCTGGAGAAACTGGTCACATTTGGAGAATGATAATTTTGGTTCCCCTTTATTAACAATGCCACATGTATCCAGTAACCCCGATGGATGACTCCGATAAAACTGATATGGAGTGTATTCAAACTGATGAAAACCAGTGACAAAGAGGAAACTCTTGAAGGTAGCTAGAGAAAAAAACACATTACCAAATGAACAAACAAAAATAAGGTTAAGAATTGGAGATGACTTCCTATCGGATGCCAAACAAGCAAGAAATGAAGTGATACCTTTGAAGTTATGAAAGGAAATAAAACAAAAAACCTGCCAACTCAGAATTCTGTAACCAATAGAAAATTATTTTAAAAGTGTGTTAATGGTTGGACATGGTGGCTCAACCCTGTAATCCCAGCACTTTGGGAGGCTGACATGAGTGGATTGCCTGAGCCCAGGGGTTTGAGACGAGGCTGGGCTACTTGGTGAGACCTTGTCTCTACAATAAGTAAAAAAATTAGGTGACACATGCCTGTAGTTGCAGTTACTTGGAAGGCTGAGGTGAAAGGGTCACCTGAGCCCAGCAGGTAGAGGCTGTGGTGGCCATGAGTATGACACTGCACTCCAGCCTGGCAATAGAGTAAGACTCAACTCAAAAAGTAATAATAAATAAAATAAAATGTTTGTTAATTACTGTTGTAATTTTGAATTATCTCCACAAATTCTCTGATAGCTCTCCCTCCAGGAGGTGAAGTTTAATTCCTCTTGTCTGACTTACAGGTTGGTCTTTTTTTTTTTTTTTAATGTTAAAGATATGGGATACAATTCAGGGTTAGGTATACAAATGTTCATTATGCAGGCACCCTTGTTGTCTTAATGACTGACATTTGACAAATGGAATATGGAAAAAGAAAAATTATAATTATATATGGAAGAATTCATCAAGACACCAACTTGTCCAAGGAATCAGTTAATATCACTACTGAAAAATCATATGGCTATCTCACCTTGCCATGACAATGAGAAGATCACTTCAATTTTGCAGTATTCTTCACAAAAATTCATAACCCCAGTTTAATCAAGAGAAAATATCATATAAACCAAATAATTTGGTTTATAAACATTCTTTTGAAAAAATCTGGCTAGCACTCTTCAAAATGACAAAGTCATGAAAGATAGAGAAAATGTCCCTGATTTAAGTAGATTAAGGAAAATTAAAGACTAAAGACAATGCAAGATCCTGGGTGGCACCCAGGAGCAAAAGGAGAAAACCAGTAGAAGAATTGGTAGAATACAGTCTACAGTTTAGTGATCATATGGAACAATATTAATTTCTTATTTTTGATAAATGTACCATGGTAACATAAGATGTTAACATCAGAAGAAACTGTGTGATGACTATATAGGAACTCTCTCTACTATCTTGGCAACTTGACTATAAAACTAAAATTATTCCAGAGAGTGACAACACAAGATGTTAGAAGACATATTTTCCAGATCCACTCCCCCCCCACACACAGAAATCTAACTAGCAACTATACACAGGCAAAAATATTCCAGTGAATTTCTCAGAACTCGGGAGTGACACTGAGACATTCACTCAGAGTGCAGAACTAAGAAAACCTGTGTTTGAAAAGTAAGAGGAACAGTTTGTTTTGGCCATGCCACTCTTTCCCCAAGCTGGCACAGCACATACACATAGAATTCCACTAGTGTCCTAGAA
>NW_007234022.1:0-7637 GCF_000164805.1 Carlito syrichta | reverse complement strand
AACCAAAAATCCACAGGGCTTCTTACTAAGAGGTAACCAAGAATCAAGTTTTTAATGTAGGAATCTAGGTAAAGGAAGTTCTCAAACACAGGAAACTGGAAGGCCTATTGCTAAGAAAGA
Source organism: Carlito syrichta (assembly GCF_000164805.1). Classification (NCBI taxonomy): domain Eukaryota; kingdom Metazoa; phylum Chordata; class Mammalia; order Primates; family Tarsiidae; genus Carlito; species Carlito syrichta. The sequence goes on along the minus strand of NW_007234022.1, from coordinate 7,517 downwards.
ATGAGGAATCTGGGTTACACGTGTCCTCAATCCCTAAAAAAGTTACCTAAGGGCTTAACACGAATCAGGGTTTTTGAAGCACGAATCTGTGGAAATGGGGTCCTCATATACAAGCAAATACATGTCCCTTAGCTCAGAAAGAATAAGGAATCTGTGTTGCACGTGTTTTCTATCCCAAAGAATTACAGGGCAAACAGCTAAAGGCTAAACAAGAATAAGGGATTCGAAGCAGGAATGTGGGTAATAATCCTCATAACAGGAAGCTTTGCAGCCTCTTATTAAGGAAAAATAAGGAATCTGTTTTACACGGTTCCTCACTTACAAAATCTACATGGCGTCTTGCTAAGGGATAAACAAGAATCAGGGTTTCAAAACAGAAATCTGGGGAAAGGGAGTCCTCATATACAGGAAATTACACGGCCTCCAGCGAAAGAAGAATAAGGATTCTGTGTTACATGGGTCCTCAATGCGAAAAAATTCTCAGGACGTCTTGTTACTGGGCAAACAATAATCAGGGATTGGAGCTCCCCTCATGTTTTGGACCTATTTAGCATGTGGATATTAGGAATAAGTCAATTCAGGACTCCAGCATCATACTGGTCCTCTTGATAGTTCTAAACGGGTATCTGGCACTTCAAGACTGTTAGGTTCCTCGGGACAACTAAGGCCAGATTCCGCCTCATAAAGGATCATCTTGACATATTTGGATGCAATTCTTGGTCTCAAGATGAACCTTGCAATTCTCAAACTTCCATTTGTCCTTTTATTTTGAGAGGGTCTGAGGGTTTTGCAGTTGCCAAATGTTTAGTAAGTATTTTTAAAGGTAACCAGGAATCACGAATTCCCCATCCATAGGAAACTTGTAAGCATCTGTCTTTTTGTATACACATTTATGGAATACACATAGACAGGGAAAATCAAGGAATCTTGCTGAGAACAAAAAGGAAATCCGGGTTCTTGGAGTTCTCATTCGCTGAAGACTACAGGGCCTGTTGATGAGGTTTAATCTGGAATCTGGGCTTCTAGGTTCCCATATTGTTAGGGTGTCTTGTAAAAGGGAACCAGGAATCTTGGATTCCAATTGCCCAGGAAACTTTGGGGGTCTTTCATTTGATATACAAACAACTTATATTCTACATCACCACGAAATATCTCAGTGCCTTGCTCAGAATGAAGCAGGAATCTGGGTAATGTGAATCCTCATATACAGAAAACTTCATGACTCTTGCGAAGGATAAATAAGGAATCTGGGCAACATGTGTCCTCAATACTGAAAATCTACAGTGCGTCATGCTAAGGGCTAAACAAGATCAGGGCTTCGAGCACCCCTCATGTTTTAGAGCTATTTGTTATGTGGATATTACAAATCAATCATTCCTGGACTCCAGCAACACTCTGGTACTATTCTTAGTTGTGAACGAGAATCTCGCACTACAAGTCCATTTAGATACTTGGAACCTCTGATTCCAGATCCATGACACAAGTAATTCTCTCGGATTTTTTGTATGTAAGCCCTGACTTCAGTGTTACCTCATACTCCAGAAACTACAGTGGCTCCGCTGTTCATTATTAGGAATTTGGACTTAGGTGTTCAATTTTTTTAGGAGATGTTATTGGGAGAGAACCAGGAATCTTAGATTCCACGTCCACAGGCATATTCTTGTCATCTTTCTATGGGTATACAAGAATCTGGACTTCCAGGCCAACAGGAAACATCTCTTCATTTTGCTTAGAACAAAATAGGAATCTGGGTCACTGTGTCCCTTGAAAGTTTCTACACGCTTTACTAAAGAGGAACCAGGAAACTCGGTTTCCATGTAACTTGCACACATCTGGGCATTTACTAAATTACCGTGGCTTAAGGCAGTACTCATACCTAGGAATCAACAGGGACTTTAGCAAATGCTAATCTGGGATCTGGGAGTCCTGGTTCTCAGATTATTCAGAGCAACATCCAACATGCATATGACAAATCGGGCATTGCGAATCCCCAGGAACGTGTTGCACCTCTTGATAGTTGTACCTGAGATTCTGGCCTAGTGATCCGTTTGTTTCACAGGTTCCTGTAAGGCCAGATTCTACAATCCACGCAATCATCTGCCATTTGTTAATATGATCACTGGCTTCAGGTTTTCCTCATAGTCCAGAAACTACTGATGGACATTCGTTTTTACATTGAGAATGTGGGATTAGGGGTTCTCACATATTTAGGATGTAGGATGTATTCTTAAGGGGGAACCAGCAATCTTCGCTTCCAGGTCCCTGGGAATCTTCTTGGCGTATGTGTATTGGTATGTAAGAGTTTTTACTTCCACGTCACCAGAAAACGTCCTGACTTCTTATTGATAATAAAAACGGATGTGGGTTATGGGAGGCCTCAATCCATTTCTACAGGGCTCCGTTATAAGGGCTTATCTGGAATCTGGGCTTCTAGTTCTCCAAATGCTTCAGAGCACGTTGCCACTTGGAGAGGACAAGTGTCATTATAGATTCCCAGCAAACTTCTGGTCTTCTTGATTGTTGTAACCAAAAACCAGGCCGTGCAATATGTTTGGTTTCTCGGCACAAATAAAGTCACATAACTGGATTGAGGCATGATTTTCTTATATTTGTGTGTAACTCTTGTCTTAAGATGTACTTGTAATCCTAAAACTTCCGTTTGTGAATTTGTTTGATATAGCCTTGAGATTTTGAGGTTGCTAAGCATGTAGTGCATATTTGTAAAGGTAACCAGGAATCATGGATTCCACGTCCCAGGGAAAATCAGGGCATATTGCTGAGAACGAGAAGAGAATGCGGGTTCAGGGGTCCTCAATCGTCAAAATCTATATGACCTCTTGATAAGGTTTAATGAAGAATCTGAGCATGTAGGTCCTTCCATTTTTCAGAGCTACTGACTGCGTGGATACCTAAAATCTCTTATTACAGATACAAGAAGGTTCCGGTCCTTTCAATTGTTGTAATCGAGGATATGCACCTAAAATTTCGTTTGTTACTTATGCACATCTTCGGCCATAATCCAGTTCCCCAGTAATAAACTGGCATATTTCGACAAAATGCATCACTTCAGGTTACCTCAAAATACCGTAATTTCCTGTGGTCAGACGGGTAGGAATTGGGATATTGGGTTTAGAATATTCCACATTTTTACGATGTCTTGTTATGGGAACATGGATTACAGTTCCCAGGTATTATATGGGAGTCTTTCTATTGATATCCCAACAACTGGAATTCTATGTTCATCAGGAAATTTCTCGGGTATTGCTGAGAATTAAGCAGGAATGTGTGCAATGGGTGTCCTCATGTACGGGAAACTACATGGCCTCTTACTACAGAATAATAAGGAATCTGGGTTACACGAGTCCTCAATCCCCAAAAACGTACAGGGAGACTTACTAAGGGAGAAAAAATTATCAGGGCTTTGAAGCACGAATCTGGGGAATGGGAGTCCTCATATAGAGGAAACTTCACAACCTCTTGCTAAGGCTGAACAAGAAATCTGGGTTACACATGTCCTCGATCCTAAAAATCTACAGGGAACCTTCTTAAGGGCTAAACCAGAATAAGGGTTTTGAAGCAGGAATATCGGTAATGAGAGTCTTCATATACAAGAAACTACACAGCCTCTACCTAAGAATGGATAACGAATCTGGTTTTCATGAGTCCTCAATATCAAAAATATACTGGGCATCTTGTTAAGGGCTAAACAAGAATCAGTCTTCGAAGCAACAATCTGGGGAATGGGAGTCCTCATATACAGGAAACTACACGGGCTCTTGCTAAGGAACAATAACGAATCTGGGTTAAACGAGTATTCAATTTCAAAAATGTTGAGGGCGACTTGGTAAGGCCTACAAGACTAGGACCTCAACGTCCCCATATTATTCAGAGCTGTGCCCTATGTGCATATTAGGAGTCACTCATTCCAGAAGTCCTGCAATATTCTGGTCTTCTGGATAGTTTAAACAAAAATATGACACTACAAGTCCATTTAGATTCTGGATCCTCTAACACCACATTTCAGGACACAAGTAATCATCTAGGGTGTTTTGAATGTAAGCCCTGAGTTCTAGGTTACCTCGTACTCCAGAAATTACTGGTAGTTCAGCTATTCGGAATTAGGACCTTAGGTTTAGATGTTACACCATGTTTAGAAGGTATTTTTGGGAGGGCACCAGGGTCTTGGTTTACAAGTTCATAGGAGCATACTGGAGTCGTTCAATTGGGAGCCACGTGTCTGGACTTCTGGAAAATGGGGAAACATTTGGTTGTTCTTCTGAGAATAAAACAGGAATCTCGGACTCTATGTCCCAGAAAGTTTCTACTCATTTTACCAGTGTGGAACAAGAGAAATCAGTTTGAATGTGACCAGCAAACTTCTGGGCAGTTGTTAATTTTTCCCTGGCTTGAGGTAGTTCTCATACCTAGAATCCTACAGGAATATTCTAAATGCTAATCAGGAAGTTGGAGTCCCAGTAACCATACTTTTCAGAACTAATTCCTATATATATACCACAAATTTGTCATTACCAATCCCCAGGAACCTGCTGCTCCTCTTCTTAGTTGCAACAGAGAATCTGGCCATCTGCTTGGCTTTTTTGCAGGAGGCTGTAAGGCCAGATTCCCCAACCCAAGGAATAATGTCGCCATTTTTCTTGTAATTTCTGACTCCTAATCTCCTAATCCAGAAACGACTGTTGGAATTTTAGATTGACATTCGTAACTTTGTATTAGGTGTTCCCAATATTTAAGACAAATTCTTAAAAAGGATCCAGCAATCTTGGATTCCAGGGCCCTTCTGACCTTTTGGGCTTATGATTATTGGTATATAACAGTTTGTAATTCCATGTCGCCAGGTAACTTCCAGGAGTCTTACTGAGAACAAAAAGAATCTGGGTTAATGGGGTTGCCAATCCTAGAATTCTACATGGACACCTTATAAGGGTTAATCCTGAATCTGGGATTTTATTTCCAAACATTCTTTAGGGCTACAGTCCTCTTGGATATGACAATTTTGTCATTATAGATTCTCAGCAACCTTCTGGTCTTCTTGATAGTTGTAACCTAGAATTTGGAAGCTCAAGTCCGTTCGGATCCTTGGTACAACAAAGGGTAGATTCCAGGACCCAAAGTATCTTAGCGCAATATTTGTATATAACTATCGCCTTAAGATGTACCTTGTAATCCTAAAACTTCTGTTTGTCCTTCTATTCCAATAGGAGCCTGGTGTTTTGAGGTTGCCAAATATATATTACGTACTTTTAAGCGTAACAAGGATTCATGGATTCCACCACCCTAGGTAATTTCTGGGAATCTGCCTATTTGTATACAGAGTTTTTGGATCCACATCACGAGGGAAAATCAGGGCATCTTGCTGAGAACAAAAGGAAATCCGGCTCTAGGAGTTCTCATTCGCCAGAATCTACAGTGCTCTTGATAAGGTTTAATCAGCAATCTGGGCTTCAGGGTCCCTACATTTTTCAGAGCTACTAGCTCCGTAGATACAGTTAGTCAGTCATTTACACATCCCCAGGAACATTCTATTCTCTTGATAGTTGTAATCGAGGATCTAGCCCAAATATCCTTTGTGTCTTATGAACATCTAGGACCATAATCAGGTACCCCAGGAATCAAATGGCATATTGGTACAAAATCCCTTGATTCAGGTTACTTCAAACTACAGGAATTTCTTGTGGTCAGGCTGGTGAAAAATGGGACATTGGGTTTAGGAGATTCCACATTTTGGGGAGGTCTTGTTATGTGGAACCAACAATCTTGGATTCCACTTCCCAATAACCTTATGAGAGTCTTTCTCTTGATATCCAAACAAGTGGAATTCTAGGTCACCAGGAAATAACTCAATGCCTTGCTGAGAATGAAGCAGGAATCTCAGTAATGGGAGTCCTCATATACAGGAAACTACACGGCCTCTTGCTAAGAAAGAATAAGGAATTTTGTTTGCATGGGTACTCAACCCAAAAATCCACAGGGCGTCTTACTAAGAGGTAACCATGAATCTGGTTTCTAATGTAGGAATCTGGGTAGTGGGAGTCCTCAAATACAGGAAACTGGACTGCCTATTCCTAAGAAACAATAAGGAATCTGGGTTATACCTGTCCTCAATAATTAAAAAACTTCAGGGCGTCTTGCTAAGGGCTAAACAGGAATCAGGTTTTTGAAGCATTAATCTACTGAAATGTGGTCTTCATATACAGGCAAATACATGGCCTTTTGCTAATAAAGAATAAGGAATCTGGTTTGCACGTGTTCTCTATCCCAAAAGAATTACACGGCCTCTTGTTAAGGGCTAGAAAAGAATAAAATATCAAAGCAGGAATGTGGGTAATACTACTCATAACAGGAAACTTAGAGGCCGCTTGCTAAGGAAAAATAGGGAATCTGTTTTACACGGTTCCTCAATCACAAAATCTACATGGCGTCTTGCTAAGGGCTAAACAAAAATCAGGGTTTCAAACAGGAATCTAGGGAAAGGGAGTCCTCATATACGGGACACTTCACGGCCTACAGTGAAGTAAGAATAAGGAATCTGTGTTTCACGAGTCCTCAGTCCGAAAAAATTATCAGGACGTCTTGCTACTGGACAAACAAGAATCAACGCTTCGTGCTCACCTCATGTTTTGGAGCTATTTAGCATGTGGATATTAGGAATCAGTCAATTCAGGACTCCAGAAACATTCTGGTCCGCGTGATATTTCTAAACTGGTATCTGGCACTACAAATCCGTTAGGTTCCTAGGGACAACTAAGGACAGATTCCAGCACAAAAGGGATCATCGCGCCATATTTGGAAGTAAATCTTGGTTCAAGATGAACTTTGTAATTCTAAAACTTCCATTTGTCCTTTTATTTTGAGAGGGACCGAGGGTTTTGCATTTGCCAAATGTTTAGTAAGTATTTTTAGAGGTAACCAGGAATCACGGATTCCCCGTCACTAGGAAACTTGTGGGCATCTGTCTTTTGGTATACAGAATTTTGGAATACACATTGACGGGGAAAATCAAGGCATCTTGCTGATAACGACAAGGGAATCCGGGTTCTTGGATTTTTCATTCACCAAAGTCTACAGGACCTGTGAATAAGGTTTAATCTGGAATCTGGGTTTCTAGTTCCCCATATGGTTAGGTTGTCTTGTAAAAGGGAACTAGGTATCTTGGATTTCAATTGCCCAGGAATCTTTTGGTTGTCTTTCAATTGATATCCAAAAACTTGAATTCTACATCACCACGAAATAGCTCGGTGTCTTGCTGAGAATGAAGCAGGAATCTGGGTAATGGGAGTCCTCATAAACAGGAAACTTCATGACTCTTACGAGGGATGAATAAGGAATCTGGGCTACATGGGTCCTCAATACAGAAAATCTACAGTGCGTCTTGCTAAGGACTCAACAAGATCAGGGCTTTGAGCACCCCTCATGTTTTAGAGCTATTTGTTATGTGGATATTACGAATCAATCATTCCTGGACTCCAGCAACACGCTGGTACTCTTGATAGTTGTGA
>NW_007234021.1:39070-101804 GCF_000164805.1 Carlito syrichta | reverse complement strand
GGAAAGAAATATTTTTATTTCCAACTAAAACTCATTTGAAAATGAGCAAAGCTACTGTATGCTGTCTTTTCAACTATCAATATGTATACTAATATCTTCGTTGTTTGCTTTTATTGTATTTGCACCTAATATTTCAGACTAGAATTTGAAAATGCAAAGTGCAGGCAGGGTCCACTGGAATAACAAAACCAAAATGAAACAACCTAGTATATCTATTTATTTATTTTTTAGTGGCAGGGTTTCACTCTGTTGCCCAGGCTGGAGGGCAATGTTACAACCATAGTTCACTGCAGCCTTAAATTCCTGGACTCAAGTGATCCTCCTGACTCAGCTTCCCTAGTAGCTGAAACTACAGACCCAAGACACCTTGTCCAGTTTTTTTTCAGACAAGTATTGCTATGTTGCCCAGGCTGGTCTTGAACTCCTGACCTCAAGTGATCCTCTCACCTCAGCCTCCCAAAGTACTGGGACTATAGATGCGAGCACGACTGGCTGAAAAGCTAGTATTTTAGAATTAGCCTTTATTTATTTTATTATTATTTTTTTTGGCAAAGAAAGAAAAGATTTATTTAAAAAGAGATCACTTCCCACATATGGCAGTCTGGGGTGCGATCTGATGCTGCATAGAAGAGACAAAGAATTACACAGAAGTTAGATTTTAAAATATAGTTCATTTAAATAAATTAGAGAGAGAAAGAGAAGGGAGAGAGAAGATTCACATCCCCAAGGTGGGGGAGGGGACCAAAGCCAGGAAGCAAGGTGACAGCCATAGTTCAAAGAGCACATGGCCACACTAGCAAGGCAATTTAGTTTTTAATTTGTTTCTTCTAACTATAAATAACAATAGATTGTCTGCCCCCAACTATTATTATTATTATTATTTCTTCTTTTTTTTATTCTCTCCTCATCTTCCTTCCCCCCACTTCTTTATTTTTCGGAGTGGAAATAGAGAGGGTCAAAAACAGAACTCTGAAAAAGACATCTTGGTTCAATGTGGCTTGTTCACAGACTCCTAGTGTCAATAATTCCTCCCTCTTCCATCATATTTTTCACTTTGTTTCTCAACTTTTCAGTTATGAAATTTCTGACAATGGTTTTATATTTCAAATGCCTGGACACTGGCTTCAATCATGGAAGAGCAGTGATTTTATGAATAAGCAGAGAGAGATTAATGGTGATCTTGATCTGTTGGTGAACACAAGACCAGAACTCAAGCAATGGGATTAGCTCTGGAAACGGGAGAAGGAAAGTGAAGTAGAATCAAAAAGTGAAAATAAGTAGAGGGAACAGTTAAGAAGAGTTGTATGACTGCAGAAAACAGGAGAAAAAGGGATGCCACAGGGTATAATTGCTCTTAAAAATGTCACGAGAAAAGGGGCACAGAAGCATTCAAGAATTCTAAATTCTAACTTCCAGATTGCATTCCTGTCTAGGTATGAAAAATATAACATATTTTATTTATCAGTCTAACTAGTTTTGTGACTTGCTAATGCTTAGGCAGTGGCATGGTACGAGGGCCTCCATTTGTACTCTTGCCCTAACCTCTCTACAATGTTAGGGTGGACCTATTTGGAAGCATCAAAACTAGAAGTACCATCTCATCATAACCATTTCTCTTTCATTTGAACATCATCAAGTCTGGATTGCACCCAGTGCTGGGCTAGAGTGGTATAGCTTTGTTCTTGGGACAAAGGAGTGGCCCATTCTCTAAATTGTATGGATGTGGAGGTACTGCTATAGTAATCTATGTGTCCTACTGACTCTTCAGACATCTGAGAGAAAGGGGCACAAGGAGACTTTGCATTGAACTAACTCCAGTAGGAATCACCACCATTCCAAGATGTACAGCTCCTAGAAGAAAGCATCAGAGAGAAATGTGTCTGACTGAGCAGTAGAATGAAACATTAGAAAAAAGATAAATTTAGAGCCTTAATTTCAGAATGTTTTTGGATGTAATGTCATTGGCTACTAACCTGAAAATACATGAGAATTTTATCTTTAGACTTTAATTTTTATCTAGAAATATAATGATTTAATTATTAAGTTTAAACCTGGAGAATAAATGTAGGTACTGTGTTGTATAGTTTTAGTATCTTTGCATAGTTAAGGGTCGTGTTATAGGATGAACACATAGGTTTTGTGTAATGGGTCGAATTGTTTCCCCTGAGAATATATGTTGAGGTTCTGACTCTCAATATCTCAGAATGTGACTTTATTTTTAAAAAAGGTTATTGGAGATGTAATTAGTTAAGCTAAGAAGAGATCATTCTGCAGTAGGGTGGGCACTTAATACAATATGACGGTTGTCTTTATAAGAAAAGAAAGAAAGAGAGACTACAGAAAAAAAGTCACCATGTGAAGACACAGACACGTGAGAGGAGAAGACAGTCATGTGACAAAGGGGACAGATTGGCGTGATGCATCAATAAGCAAGAAACTTTTAGGATTGCCAATAAACTCCAGAAGTTAGAAGAGGCAAGAGAGGATTCTTCTCTACAGGTTTCAGAGGGAGCGTGATCCTGCCAACACCTTGATTTCAGACTCTTATCTTCCAGAACAGTGTGATAATAAATTTCTGTTGTGTTAAGCCAGCAGTTTGTGGCAATTTGTTACAGCAACCCTAGGAAACGAATACATTTTGTATAGCTCTGGTAAGTCATATAGGATAATTTACTGGATAAAATTTTGGATGGGAAATAGAACAGGAGATGAACTTGTAACCTTGGGTTGAATGTGACCTTGGCTCTGTTTCTATCCATTTGAAGGTTTTCTGTAGGAAAAAGCTCAGCTGCCCTCCAGTTCTTCCAAAGTGGCAGTAAGATGGGAGAACACTTCTAGAAAGTAGAAACAAGATTACACCAAATAAAATGCTAATCTTCCACTCCTCCCCTAACCTACATTCTGGTTGACATAGTCAAAAAATATTAGGAAAGGTCCAAATTCTCACTCTTTCAATTTCTGTGACTGGCAGGGTGGGAAGTGCTGGTGGAGTGGGGTTGCACTCCACTTTTGGGATGGGAAATGTTGAAAGATAGACTGGGTCTTTTTCCAACACTTACTCACTCCTTCTCTTTTGGAGAAGTGTGTCTTCTCTGATTGATGAGATTGATAAGGAAGAGGATACTAAACATGAGTGACTAAATCCATTGCAGTTTCTCTTTTTGGATCTTGCTGTCTACAGAATAGATTTTCAGCTTTGTCATCCATATGGTTAGCACGTGTGGGTCAGAGTCTAAGTTTGATTTCTAAAAAATGGGCTGGAGTTCTAACATTTTCTATTAGTAAAGAAAAGAAAGACGTAGTCTGCAAGTTCTGAGTAATGGCATCTTATCTCTCCCAGGTGAGTCTTCCCAAGGCCTGTGTTTGGGGGTAGTACTAGGAAGGCCTAATATGGTTACATGTTGGAGGTGGTTTATTTCTTTCACTTTTGCCTGTTTTAAAGGGAATGCTTTATCTTCCATATATCTAATTTTTCTGCCCACTTCTTCTTCTTCTTTTTTTTAATGATGGAAGATTTATTTGTCCAGAATACATAATGCACACATAGAACTCAAAAATGAGAAGACCAAAGGGGAAAAAAAAGGTTAATGTCTGCCCATTTCTTAAGAGATGAGTGTGGAAAATAGATGTGATTGTTTATCATTCCAAATTCTAACTTATCTTAAGGAGATTATCCAACATAATACATAATAGAAATGCAAGGAAAGCATTTTTGTAGTGAAAAACAGCATCAGCCTTGATGTCAGGTCTGGATTCAAATCTTGCCTCCTTGATTAACTATTTATTGACCAATCTCTCAACCTATCCAAGCTGCCTCTATAAAATATCTATGACAAAATCTGTCTTTAGGGTTGTAAAGATTAAATGAGATAAGATATATAACTTACTTCATTATCTCTCTATATCACCTTGGTTGGCATATAGTAGAACTCTACTGTGAGTTATTTTCCTCATTTCTCTTCCTTTGAACAAGTTGCATTTATTTATGTTCCCCCTCCACTCCCACACATACACATTCTCTGTACATTCATAGCCCTTATTTCACTTCATCATAATCACTTGACCTACTGTTGAGGGAGGAACGCGTTTTGTGGGGAATGCAAACGATCCAGTGTAACATCTATCGGAAATACACTCAATGAAAAGTATGCTTTCTTTTTTCTTTGCCAATACAGTCCTTTTGGAGTTCAGGGTTTTCCCTTATGATATACCTACATTTTAGAGTGAGATAAAATTATCCTGAAAATTAAATCTCCTCATTTGCAAAATTATGAGATTGTATCCTAAGATTGGTAAGAAACTTGTTATAAAATTCTATGGTTATGTAAAATGAATACCAGTGTTATTACCCCTTGAAGCAATTTTGTTTGCAGTACTTGTTTCATGTAATTTTCCTAATAATTAGCGAAGGCTTGCATTTATAGTGCTTTTATATTTTTCCTTTATTCTATAGAATGATAGAGAAAAATAGAATTCTTTTATCAGCAAAACCACACAAAAAGATGACCTCGGTGGGTTATTATAAAACCATACAGAAACACATACACACACACACACCCTATTTAAATGTGCTATTGTCATGGATTTATCCCGAATTGATTAACTATTTCATTCAGTTCACAGTACCAATCTCAACTCTGCCAAGCCCTATGGGTACTGAGGACAGCGAGATGAATGATATTTTCTCCTTGCCCTCAAGAGGCTCTTGATCAAAAAGAGGAAAAAATTGTGGAGTGAGAGCCTCAGAAAACATACTATCTTTGCATCAGTAGGGTTACTAGAAGGAGATACATATTATGAAAATAGAGCAGGTTTCGGTGGCTCAGCCTGTAATTCCACGCTTTGGGAGGCTGAGGTGAGTGGATTGCCTGAGCCTGCGGGTTCGAGACCCACCTGGGCAACTTGGCGAGACCTCATCTTTACAATAAATAAAAAATTAGCCAGATGTGGCAGCGCACCCCTGTAGTTCCAGCTACTTGGAAAGCTGAGCGGAAGGATCACTGGAGCCCAGCAGGTCGAGGCTATGGTGGCCACAAGCGGCCACTGCACTCCAGTCTGGGCGACAGAGTGAGACGCCGACTCAAAAAAAAAAAAAAAAAAACACGAAAATAAGGAATTGGCTTATGCAATTGTAAGGCAAGTCCAAAATTCATAGGGCAGGTCATCAGAAAGTGATAGCTGAAATTCATGGACTCTGAGGAAGTTGATTTTTTAATAGATGGATTTTCTTCATCAGGGAAGCCTCAGTTGCTTTTAAGGCTATTCATGGATTGAGTCAGGTTCATCTAGATTATCTAGGATCAGTTCTCTTAAAGTCAACTGATATGGAGCTTCATACCATCTACAAAATACTTTCATAGCAATACCAAGATTATATTTGCTTGAATAACAGGGGGTATAGCCTAGCCAAATTGACATACATACACAAAACTGACAATCACCATTTTCAATATCTTCATAACTCAGAAGTCTAATGTGAAGCTCTTCCAAAACTACAGACATTGTCTGGTGAGCAAATATTGTGAGAATCTGTTACTTAAAGCACTAACAATTTCACCTCGAAAATACAATTACAAGTTTTACCATGTCTTTAAAGATTCAAGGCTCTTGCTGCTGTTGTGTCTTTTGGGAGGAATTAGGGGGAGAAATGGGTTTTATGTTACTTCCTCTAACCCGTGTGTGTGTGTAGGGGAGAAAAATACAAGTATGGAGTAGTAAAAAAGAAATAGATAGGGCTACTTCCAATAAAACATAACTATTTTTAGACTCACTGAATGTTACTGGGTCAGCTCAAAGTAGGTCCCATGGAACACTAGTTTCTTGAGATGAAATGCATGCTTGCAATATTTACTTATCTGCATTTATATACAAAAAAGTGTTTTATAATATATGTAAATATATGTATATACATTTGTATGCAGATTTGATAAATTTATACATTTAAGTGTGTGTGCATCTATTTTATATATAGAAAGGTTCTGTAATCAAATACATGAAGCATGAAATGTTGGAACAAATTTTAAAAGGCTTCTTTGCTACTGAATATTTCAGAACCTTTAATATGTTGACATTATTGTTATCTTCAACAGGAAGGTATGGAATTTAGCTTGAGTGAAGCTCATTTGACTATGGGACACTTTTATTCATGGGTTAACTATTTTGGATTATTATTCATTGCAATGCACCTTTAAAATATGTGTAATAAAATGTTTACTGGGTGGGGTTGTGAAGAATTAGCAAGTAAGTAGCTGTTCTAAACCAACTGAAAGTTGTGTCATAACATGCCAGGGGTGGAAAAGGGCTTAAAGGTTGTCAAGTCCAACCACTCATCCAATGGATAATGCTTTTATTTTTCTACAATAACAGAGCTGGTCAATACTTCATATATAAAAGAAACTGCAGAGTCTGACAACATGATCCATCACATTGTCTTCATCATTATTTTGATAATGCCATTTGTCTTTGTCAAAGATCTCCAACAAAAATGTTTCTAAAAAGTAAACCAACATACTAAGAAAGAAAGCAATGCCACCCAGTATGGTCCACTAAGCATTTATTGAGTGTCTGTTACATGCAGGGCATGTAGCAGCTCACTACCGTCTATAGAGGAGATGAACATGTCCCAATGACAAGTCACGCCCAATTGAAAACACATCTGTATAAAAATGCAAGTGGGTCAGGCCAGGCCATTTTTTCCAGTTGTAGAATTAACACATTCATCTTCTCACGGTGTGTGTGTGTGTGTGTGTGTGTGTGTGTGTGTGTGTGTATGATGAAATGCATAAGATCTATCTTAGCAAATTTAAAGTATAAACTACATTTTTCATTTTTATTAACTATAGACACCATGCTGTACAATAGGTCTCCAGAACTACATCTTATAAGTGCAATTTGCATACTTTAACCAACATATTTCCATTTCCCCCATTACCCAGCCTCTGGCAATCACCCTTTTATTTTCTGCTTCTGTGAGTCGAACTTTTTTAGATTCCACATGCAGGTGAGATCATACAGTATGTATCTTTCTCTGCCTGAATTTTTTCACTTAGCATAATGCCCTCAAGGTTTGTCCATGTTGTCACAAATGACAGGATTTCCTTCTTTTTTAAGACTGAATAATATTCCTCCATGTGTTTGTGTGACTTTTTAAAATCCATTCAGCTTGTTGATGGACACTTAGGATGATTTCATATTTTGGCTATCGTAAATAATGCTGCAGTGAACATGGGAGGGCACATATCTCTTCTGTGTTGTGACTGACTTTTTTCTTGACCGGTAAACTTGAGATGTTCTATTCCAGCCAGGACTTTTGCATTTATATATTGTACTGTCTGGAAGACTTTTCTACGCATACCATCACCTGAAGACTCTTTTCCATCCTTCTGTCATTAGTGCCCATATCACCTTCCTAGAGGGGTTTTATATTTCCCAAACACTCTGCCACCTAAGTCATTTGAGTTTTCACAAAACTCTTCTCATGATCTGTAATTGGTTTGTTTATTTTATTTTGGTTTATTATCAGCCTTTCCCCTTCGACTCCCAGCCCCCACCTATAATCCAGACCTCAAGAGTGTAGGGACTTTGTCTGTCTCATTCTACTACTTTTTACTTGAGTCTAGAACAGTCTTTAGCACTTAGTAAAAGTACTCATCAAATAGTGGTTGAATAAATGAATGAATTCTGTGTTTAAAACTGAAGTATATTTTTGTAATTTTCTAAAAGTTGAAATCACTTCAATATTCTGTACCATTTTGCTTTCACACAAAAGGAATGATGTTTTTGATGAAAACATTTGCAGTGAAAGAGGTTACTCCTAATAATAACTTTCAGAAAAAGATTTACATTTCAGATGATGTAACAACACATAGCAGTGAATTAGGAAAAAGATGATATTTATGTATCTTTACATTATAATAATTATAATTTTGCTTGTTTTGAAATGTAAACAAATGCCATTACAATATGTTTTGCTGCAGCTTGCTCTTTTCCTCACTAAAGACATGCATCACCTGATGATGGGGATATATTCTGAGAAATGCATTGTTAGGCTACCTTGTCATTTGTGTGAATATCAAAGAGTGTATGGCACTGATACACACCTGGATGCCATAGAATATTACACACCCTAGATGAAATAGCCTATTGTTCCTAGGCTATAAACATGTACAACACAGGCTGTGCATACTCTAGGAAACCAGAACACAAATCACTAGGTAACAGGAATTTTTCAGCATCATTATAATTTTGTAAGATCACAGTTGTATATGTGGTCCATCATTGATGGAAATGTTGTTGTGGGGTGCATGTTACATTAATATATATATTTTTTTGAGTTGGAGTCTCACTCTGTTGCCCAGACTGGAGTGCAGTGGCCGCTCCCGCACAGAAAGCATTTAAAATTGTACAAAACTTTAAACAATTACAAATCTGCATAAGACAATGTCTGTGATTTACACTTCATCCTTTGACTTTGAGTCTGTGATGTGTATTAGGTTGTGTAACAGCAGATGCAGCAGACTCGACCTTTGGGTAGCTTAAGCATTTAGACACCTGATGGCAATCTTTCATTAAATTTGGTTTAGTATCAGCCACTCTGGCAGGTAGGCGAGAACACAATTTATTAAAAAAAAAAATTTAACAGTCTTCATGTCAAATACCTGAAAATGTTTCCCAGTGACAGAAAGAACTTAGAGCTTAATGTCTTTCCAGATGAGCATGGTGGCTTTCATCGAAGGAAAATGCTCAATGAAAACCAAAGAAAAGAGGAAGGGAAAGTGAAGTTTATGCAGTGTCCAAATACATTTAGGGACTTGGACAGATTACTTAGAGAGAGAGAGCAGGATGTGATGCTAATGGGCAGGAAACAAGTTCCCTGAGATTTATGTTGTGTTAAAATGCAGTATAATCTGGCAAGCCAGCGTCTCCTCTCTTCGTCCTTCTTCCTTGATTCCTCACCACTGCTCTCGCTCTTTTGCTTTGGCCTAGGAGTACAGTTTTGGGCATAAGAGTGGCTATTTCTCCTCAGCAGGAATGGCAAGGGCAGGATTGAGTGAAGGTGTGAAACAGCAAGCCTTTCTTGTGTCTCTTTGCCCGTTTGTGGAACCAACATTTTCTGTGACCTTGATGATATATTAATATGAGCTAAAAGCTATGGTTTATCAGTCACCTACTATGTACCAAATCTATGCAATGTACCTTAATTGAATTGCCATATAGTGAAGAACTTAAGTCAGAAGGAATTTGGTAACTTTCCTAAGTTATTATGGCAGGTAGGAGGCAGAGTATGGATTTGATTCTGAGACCTAAGCACTTCACACTAAACTTACTGCCTTTCTCTGTACCCGGTACCAGCTTATCTCAAATAGTTCCATAGCAGGAAATTCCATCTGCATACTGACAATTCCCTGTTGAGTTCCCAGCCCAAGTCTTTCTTCTGAACAAGACCCATCACTCAGCTACCTACAGCCATCTCATTGAGATATCTCACAGAAGCCACATATTTTACTCAAGATTAACTGTCTCATTTCACCTCACCTAACCCAAATCGCCACTGCAAGAAACAATGCCATGTCTATCCAGTTCTCATGCCAAATACTTGGGAATAACCCTTGACATCTCTCCCTCCCTAACATTCACATGCAGGTAATCACAAAGTCCCATCACTTCTGTCTTCAAAATATATTATAAATATGATCCCATGGCTTAGTTCCCACCAGCCTGTACCAAGCCAATATCCCCTGGACCACTATAATAGACTCTTTTTCAATTCTTCATTTTATTGTGAAATAAAATAAAAAATAACACATACATATACAATCTATTAGATATAATAATCTGGAGAATTTAAACATATTGTCTAAGGAATAATAAAATGGCATTCCTTTATTCACCAACAAGTTTAAAGTTTGGAGCATCACTAACTTGAA
Source organism: Carlito syrichta (assembly GCF_000164805.1). NCBI lineage: Eukaryota > Metazoa > Chordata > Mammalia > Primates > Tarsiidae > Carlito > Carlito syrichta. Next base: position 91,878 of record NW_007234021.1, on the reverse strand, counting down.
GAGTTCTTGATTGCATCCACTTCCGTCCCTCTCCCCGCCCAAATCCTACTATATAGCTTTTTATCAATTATCCATTCACTTTGTGGTTCTACCACATATTTATGTATCTTTACATTATAATAATTATAATTTGACTTGATTTGAAATGTAAACAAATGCCATTGCAATATGTATTGCTGCAGCTTGCTCTTTTCCTCAGTAAAGACATGCATCACCTGATGATGGGGATATATTCTGAGAAATGCATTGTTTGGCTACCTTGTCATGTGTGAACATCAAAGAGTGTGTGGCACTGATACACACCTGGATGCCATAGAATATTACACACCCTAGATGAAATAGCCTATTGTTCCTAGGCTATAAACATGTACAACACAGGCTGTGCATACTCTAGGAAACCAGAACACAAATCACTAGGTAACAGGAATTTTTCAGCATCATTATAATTTTGTAAGATCACAGTTGTATATGTGGTCCATCATCGATGGAAATGTTGTTGTGGGGTGCATGTTACATTAATATTTTTATAATTATTATCTATAACAATGGTTGGCAAGCGCATGAGCTAACTTGAATCTACTGTTTATATAAAGTTTTATTAGGACATATTGTCTATGGCTGCTTTCATGCTACAATGACAGAGTTGAGTCATTGTAACCAATGCTATTTCAAACTCAAAATACATTATATAAAGATACATAGATAGATTTATAGTTTTATCACACACACTACATATATATGTACATGTACACACTATATATAAATATATATATATATACATGTACATGTTATGGATAAACCTATAAAGAAAAGTCAGGGAATAGTTAACAAATTACAGGACTGTTTTAATATTTTTGTGAGGGAGGGGTGGACATCTCTTAAATATTCACTTTAATTTTTGTTTATGGCGTGAGGTACCCATTTATTCTTTTCCCGTAAAAATAACTAACTGTTCAAGCATCATTTATTGAATTGTTCCTTCTTACTGGTCTGCAAAATCCCCCCAGCCATTTATCAAACATCCATATATGCAGTGGATCTGGTTCTGGGCTCCCTACTCAGTTCCATTGGTATTAACAAACTTGTAAATGATCTCCCTAGTTCCACTCATTTCCTGTTCAAATCATTCTTCACCCCCCAGCTGGAATGATCTTTAAAATGTGTGTGTGCACATGTTTATCACAGCACTATTCACAACAACAAAAATATGGAACGAACCGTGTTGTCCATCCAAACTGGACTAGATAAAAAAATGTGGTACATGTACATGATGGAATATTATGCAGTCATAAAAAAGGACAAACATATGAACTTCGCAGCAACTTGAATGGATTTAGAGCCTATAATACTCAGTGATCTATCATGGAGACAAAGAACAGAGTACCATATGTTCTTACTCATTAGCAGACCCCGAACATTTACCCTAGTCCTATAAGAAAGGGATTGGCAGCCGTGGGATACTGCCAGGGTTGGGTTTGGGACACAACTTCAGTAAAGGTACCTGAACTCAAGACAGACAAACTGGGGACCAAAGGGAGGCCCAAACTTGACCTGTATGATGTCCACTTGTATACCTAATCCTGAATTGTACCCAACAGTTTTAAAATAAAAATTTTTAAAAAGTGTGTGTGCACACAAATATTTCTGTTACTCAAGCTTTTGAATAACCTATTTTTCTATCTATAATTTCTTAGGGTTTATAAAATATTCTCATATATATTGTCATTTCCTCTTCTTATCATCCCTATCGACAGATAAAGAAACTGAAGCCGAGAAAGGGTAAAAGAACTTCTCACACAGTGAAAAAGAAACAGAATCTATATCTACACCTGCAGTACAAAACCCAGCAACACTTCCACTCAACTTTCAATTCCTCAGAGTCTTTTTTTACCTATCATCTCAAATATTTGGCTATTTTTTCCTGAGTGTATCACTTCTTCTGCATTTTACTTATTTATTTTTTAACTGAATATTATTGTCACTTTCAACTATTCTCAGAATGTCCCTGCTAGTTCTTCCTTTCTTGTTCCCGGAATTTTGAACAAAGTTGCCTTTTTCAAGGTCAGTGTCTTCTGTTTCTTTCCTTGTTAAGGAGCTAGCATATTCCTTCTTTCCCACATTGTGATCATCTTCCACCTCTTTAATCCAAGCTTCCTTTCCCTGGTGTTCTACCACCAACATAGTTGCTTCTTTTTGTTTCCTCCCTCATCTCTCATAAAGACTTGTCACATTCACTCTCCAGATATAAATTAAAAACTTCAGAAACTTTACAGTATAGTAGGTCCTCAAATAACGTTGTTCTGTACAATATCTATGCTTTATAATACTGTAAAAAAGAACTATCTGTGGGGCTACTGTGTAGAATTTGCTCCTTCTTCCTAAGTTTGAGTGTGCTTCCTCCCACATCCCAAAGATGTGCACTTTTGGTGAATAGGTGTGTCTATGTTGTCCTAGCTGAAGTGGGTATGTGAGAATGCACCTTACGATGAGACTGCATCCTGCCTAGGTCTGGTTCCCACCTCGTGCCCTAAGCTGCCTGGACAGACTTTGGTCACATGCAGGCCTAAACTGAAATAATGGGGTAAATATTTATCTTACTTGGTTTTTATTAACATTTCTTAAATGTATGTATAGCTCACATTTGCTTCAGTGCTTAATATTAAGTGTTTTCATCTTTAGTTAGTATTTATTGATACTTTTGTAACCAGAAATATGATGCAGGAACTGAAAATCTTATTTATGTCAATTACTCTATAGTGAAATTGGATTCATTGCATGTCATTTTGCTTAAAGTATCAGTTTCCAGGAATCTAGTGATGTGGGGAACTCATTGTACCTCCTCAAAGATCATAGTCCCAACAACTAGCTCTCACTACATATAATTTAGAATAAGTGCCTTATTAACAATAGCTATTAACCAGGCAAATATATATTTCACCAAGCACAGAAATATCCTTACATTAAAACATGTTCTTTGTAGATTTTATTAATCAATCCTCTTTCTCCTTTCCTCCTGTGATCACCTCTCCTCTGTGGATGACCTCTGCCTTGTAGGTAACCTGGCACTCTTCCTCCCTTTATACCTGGAGGCTCTTCTTCAGTTCCCGAGGGCAGTCTTTCCCCTCTGAACTTTCTGTATTCCCTCCCCTGCGTAGTGTGTGCTTCCTTTTCTCATAATTTTCTCTCTGCAGAGACCCTCCCTTTACTATATCAAGAGTTACACTATCTAGCTCTTTACAGAAAACAATGCAGATCCTTGATCATCAAGCCCTAGCATTTCTCACTTGAACCACGTGTTCTTCACGGTCCCCTAAAATCCATTCTCCATATAGCAGTCGGGGTACCTTTAACCATGCAAGCCAACTTAATGCCCCTAGGATCTCCCTTCACACTTTATAAAATCCAACTGAAAGTCCCAGTTTGCAATCCACAAATGAACTGGCCCTACCTACAGCTCTTACTTCTTGCCCTACTCTTCTTCAGCCACTATTGTTGGCCAAATAAGATAAGCTTTTCCCTTCCAGGGGGCCTTTGCACTAGCTGTTCCTGCATGAGTAGAATAGTCTTGAACTTGGTCAATTGCAATTGCTGCCTCCTTTTGTTATTTAGGTCTTAGCGTACATGTCTCCTCTATCAGAAGAGTGTTCTTTTTCGAATTGCCTCTAAAAGATATACCCTCTTCCTTTTTGTCATATCAATTTATCTTAACACTCTGAAGAATTCTTATGCCTATCGGATTTTTTTTTGTTTGTTTTTTGCTTGCTTGTTTGCTAAATTTTTTCCCCTCTAGAATATCAGCTTTCTAAGGGCAAGAACCTTGTCTTTTATCCTCTGTTGTAGCACAGGAACCTACTGTATTACCTGTTATACTGGCTGAATGAATACATGACCTTGATAATTCTCGCCTTGTCAAATATTTTAATTTTACGTATTTATTCTCTCAACTAGATTCCATAGTGGTTTCCATAAAATCATCTGTCTGTCTTATTCTGAAATCTATGTGTCCCTGTAAAAATATGCAACCATCAAAGTGTCTCTTCTATTTCATGTTTTAATTTCTGAAAGAACAGTTATTTTTATCCTTGATTCTCTTCCGGATTTTCCATCTAAAAAGTGGCACTGCTTTCATTCAGTTGGATAAATCAAAATAACTGAGAATTATTTTCTATTCCCCTTCTTCAGCATTCCCACATTAAGTCAGTCACCATGTCCTTCTATTGATTTTACCCCCCAAGCATGTTTCATATTAATGTACTTTCTTCTTTCCCACTGCTAAAACTCCACTCCCATTATTTCTTTCCTAGATTTCTACAATTAACTGCTTATCGGTTTTACTACTTTTGCTTTTCTACAATCTTTATCCAAACTAGAGTCGGAGAAATATTTCTAATATGCAAACATAGTGCCACTATCTTGCATTTGGCTCTTCAGTGATTTTTCTTTCTTTCTCTTTTTAAATCACAGTAGGATACTGTATCAGGTCCTTAAAACAAAGTGAAGAACCCTGGCTTCCTGGTCAATGCAATGTCTGTTGTTATTTCCTCAACTTAGATGGCTAGATTTGCTCCTTCCTATCACATGCCATTCTTGAAATGTGAGGTTTATTTGATGTTCCAAACAACCTAGGGAGAAAGCTGACAGTGTCGTTCTACATTTCATAGGTGGGAAAAGCAAGGCCTATTACAAAAAAAGTTTTGGCCAAGGTTAGATAACTGGGAATGATCCTTAATTTCTCTTTCTTTCTCAATCCATATGTTCAAAGTCATCAAATTCTATTTCTTTTACCTCAATGCTTCACATGGTTAAAATGAAGCAACTCTAAGAACTCAAATATCCTGATTCTTAGATGCTGTTTAATTTCCATTTCACTATAACATGCCAATCACATTTTGGTTGCTTTGCAAATGAGCAAAGTATTTATTTAGAGTTAGAAGGCAAAGTTTGGGGAAAGTTTGAGGAGAAGAGTTTTCTGAAGACTAAGTATCTTACCTGTGACTCCAGTTGTATTTCATTGACTATTTGCTCTGTATCAGGCACTATGAAAAGAGGATATAAAATAAATAGCAATACATTTTAGGTAATATTTATTAAGGTCTTCCAATGTTTCAAGCATAGTCCTTTGGATTTTCTCTATCTTATTCAATTTTCCCAGAAACTTTATGATATAAGAGATATTTATTATCTCACTTTTACAGTTGAGGAAACTGAGGCACAGAGAAGTTAAAAAAATTTACCCAAGTTCTTACAGGAAGTAAAGGAGCTTAGATTTTAATCCAGCCAATTTGTCTCTGGAGCCCAGTATTTAAATCACAATATTTTGGGGCTGTCAACTGGAATCCTATTTTATAAGGAGTTTATAGTTAGTGTGGAAGAGAGATCCATAAATATATGACAGTGTGGTAAGTGCTATTATATATTCAGTATATTTTTTCTGATGACTGCTCTGTATTTTGTAATGTGCCTTCACTTGCATCATATAGAGCCAGGAATGTGAATTCAGAATTTAGACAGTTTTGTCAATTGTGTTACCTTGAAAGAGTTATTTAACCTTTCAGAACTACTACAATTTCCTCATAAATAAAACATGGATACCAGTATCTATTCCAAAGTTTTACTATTAGTGCTAAACAGTTAGTGTACATCAAATAGTCTGCACATAGTAGGCCAATATGAAAACTTTTATGAGTTGTGGGAGTGTTCGTGAAAGAGCCATGTAAAAAGTATCAGGTGAGCATAGAGGAAGAAATGACTAACTTTGCCTAAATGGTGGGGAACATTCCCCAAAGACAATGGAACACTTGAGTTGAAACTTGAAACCTGTCTGAAAATTATTTAGACTGAAAGATTTCTATTAGTATCCAGATATGTCTCTGGAGAACCACTCTTTCCTCAAGGTGAAATACTCCATCCCATGTAGGCATAATTGCCACTGACATTCATTCTGTTACTGTAAGACGAACCTCCTAGATACGGAAAGATACACTACAGAAGGCAAAGAAGAGAGATGGTAAGAAAGCGCGTCCTTGATAATGCCAATGAGTCATTGGTTCAACCAGATATGAATCCTGTCAACCTCTGCACTTTCCAACGCATGAGCCAACATATATACTTCACTGTTGAAGCCCATTTGAGTTGAGATTTTTGATACTTGCAATTGACCCCCTTCTAACAGTGGGGAATTCCAGACAGAAGGGCTGCATGTACAAAGACTCACAGAGAGATAGGAGGGTGCATGATTGGTTTGGAAATATTACATTGAGAAATGAGGCCAGAAGGTGGGTCAGTGCCAACTTTTCAAGGGCATTGACTTCCATTTTAATGAGTTTGGACTCTAGCCTGTAGGCAGTGGGGAGCAACAGTTTTTGAGCAGGGAAGTGACATGATCAGATTTGCATTTTAGAAATATGACTCTGGCTGTGAAGTTGAGTTTGGATAGGAATAGGGAAGGCTAAAAGCAGAGAAAAGAGTTAAAAGATAACGGTAATGGCATGGAGTACAGGGTTACTGAACTCAGACAATGGAAGTGGGCAGAGGGAAGGAAGGACTTGGTCTCATTTTCTTTGGGTCTACCTTGTTATTATGTATTTACTGCTATGAATTCTCCTTGGCTTTTAAGTTTGGTTTCACAAATGCCTCACCAATCGCAGCTGCAGACTGGCAGACAGGAGACTCTTTCTCTGCAGGTGCACTCACTGCAGAGCCTTCAAAATCCAGACTATAGGAGCTTTCTAACTTTTAATATTCCCTGACTGTCTTTATTCCTACATCATGATACTGCTCTTGTTCTGCTAGGCACTAACAAGTGGTACCAAAATTCTGTGGTCATCATAAACCACAGTCCAGAAAGTCACTTTAAATATCCTTCTGAATTCATAGCTGAGTCCCCAGATCCTTTTTTTTTTCCATGCAGGAGACACCTCAGTAGGGGTTATCAAAATATTGTCATGAAACTCATGTTCATTGCCTCTTTTTCTGTATCAGAAAACCTCCAACAAGTTATCTTGGAGTTAATTTTGCTTCCCACTCCTCTGGGATATTCTCAATAGGGGAATGTTGGAATTGTATGGGGGCAGAGATGCATAAACAGTTGGGAGTTTGGTTTTTAAGTATATACTTAAAAAGAAAAAAAATCATGTCCAGTCTGACACTATATTCTCATTTGCTATACGCAGTTTGGTGCAAGTTGAAATGGCCAATTAAACATCTGTTAATAGGACCAAGGAAGAGTTATAACTCCATGGTTCCATGAGTGCATACCACCTATGTTTGTTAGCCTTCTGCTAACACACAAAGTCATAGCTAGAATCACATAGGGGTCTATGGTTATCTGCTGGGCAAACTCGGTTCCATTCGTTTACCACCACTGCCGCCACCATTGCACACAAAGTTAAACTCATTGTTATTTCTTACCATGGGTTCATAGGATAATGATATTTAAAATTTTAAAATTATAAGTATTAGGGAGAAACTTAGAATTATCTGCTCTAAAATTACTAGTGAATGATGACAGAAAATGCATCTCACAGTGTGTAGTGAGAAGCTACAAGGCAGGACTTGACACAAAAGAGGCACCTTGGCTCCCCACCTGTGAGATGAAAGTGATTGTAGTATCCACCTCTAATGGCTGTGTGAGGATTAAATCAATTACTATAGGTAGAGCACTTCAAGTGCTGCTGGCACATATGATTGTTTGGAGACTCAGGATTTGCTGTCAACTTCCAGCATGATGGGCTGACTGGCTGCCTGGATGCTTATCTGGTAGAATGCAGGCAAATTTGCTGGACTGGGCAGTAGGCACTTAAGAGATTGTCAAGGCAATGGAGGAGTGATATGTCCTATGAGTCCATGTGTCTATACACAAGGGAGACTTTCATGAAGTGGTCTTAAGTTTTGTCCAGAAGAGGTGAGCAGATCTTAGTAGAGAAAAGCCAGAGGTACTACTAGATTCCTAGAATCTGAGGAGAGACACATTCACCCTCCTGAAGAAACTGCAGGTGAGATCCCTGGTGATGGAAGATACCAAATGGTGTTTAAAAGCATCACAAGAGAGTCAGCTGTCAACATAATGGCTACATAGTCAGTAAATATCTATTGAATATTATGCCAGGCACTGTTCTGGTGTTCAGGATATAACAAAACAATAAAATGAAAATAAAATAAATCTCTGATATCTTGGGAATTTGATTCTAACAAAAAACATGGTTACATAAATGACAAATGTGATATGGGGTAAATGCTAAGGGAAAACAGGGATTAAGGAGAAAGGCGGAGGAAGAAAGAGGTAAATGTGGTGAGAACCTGAAGAATTTCTCTTTTGGTGGTTTCTATTTTCTTAGTACACTTGGAAGTGAAATCATAGAGGGGAGTATAAGGAAAAGGCAGGAGGTGTCAGAAATTTAAAATAAAGGTATGAAGTTATCACCTAGAATCATGAAAGAACAAACAAAGATGGGACTTGGAGTAGGATTGTCAGACAGCTTTAAGAACCATCTTGAGAGCCATGGCAATAGTTGTAAAGTGAAATAAATGGGCATGAATGTATGCTTTTCCCCAGTTAAGTTGTCCTGGTGTAGGCACATAGAAAGGGGAGCATTACATTTATTCAAGGGTGAGGTTTGACTAGGGGATCATGATAGAGGAAAAGAGGAGAAAGGGCCTTGAGCTTATTTGTAAGAACAATGGAATCTATGTTGAGTTGAAGTTAAATAAGTCATCAACGGTTGACTTGTCTTTGTGGGGTTTATTAGTTGTTTGAGTAATGACACAGGAGCTGCACAGAGAAGACTGCGGGATGTGGAGACAATACTTAAAATAATAATTATGACAATGACAAAGTCCAGAAAATGTCTTGAGAAAGAAAAGACTGAAGTTAAATAGACAACCTCATGAGGGGAAGAGGTCAAGAAATCTCTGACCAAGAGGTCAGAAGACGAAAATAACTGTCACCAAGAATCATAACAAGAGTAACACTAGAGACTAATAATGATTTTGGTAATAAACTTGTTAAGAAATGAGGAGGAGTGACGAAGGATCAGATTATGAAGGAAGGTGGTAGCAGTAGTCTATTCTGATGGAATTAAATTTGAAATTGAGAATTTCAATGAGAGGAATGTACAATGGTCTAGAGATGGCTAGGAGGTTCAAGGATAACAAGATATTGGTCCGTGACCTGTCAGGAACCGGGTCACATAGCAGAAGGTGAGTGGTGGGCAAGCAAGTGAAGTTTCTTCTGTATTTACAAGCTGCTCCCCATTGCTTGCATTACCAACTAAACACCACCTCCTGCCAGATCAGCAGCAGCATTAGATTCTCATAGGAGCACGAACTTATTGTGAACTACACAAGCAAAGGATCCAGAAATAAAGAGAAATAAAGTGCACGATAAATGTCATGCACTTGACTCATTCAAAAATTATTATTATCTCCTTCACCACCTGTGGAAAAAAATTGTTTTCCATGAAACCTGCCTCTGATGCCAAAAAGGTTGAAGGCTACCAGAATAAAAGGTATGAGAGAGAAAGGAACCACTTCTTAAGAGAGCTATCGGGGATAAAATGTCTTCAGCATAGAGCACGATTTCAGTTAGCTTAAGTCAGAGAAACAAAGGAGCATGAGGATAAAAACTGGGGGAGTTGCTGAACATGGATCATGAGTTCTAGAAGGCTTGTGAGGAGGAGTGGCAGATGGGATCGGATTAGAGAAAATATAGAATTTTAGGGTGATGAAGATGCCCTGGAAGATGGGGTATCTGCTGTTGACTGACATGAATATGGAAGTAGAATAAGATCGGATTAATCCTGGTGTCCTGGCTTAGGTTGATTATGGAGGTAAGATTGTTGGGTAAAAAGAAGTGGAGGTCTTGCTCAGAGAATTTACAGCTCTGCTCAGTGCCATAGTCAGAAGAATGTGATAATATAACCACATTGGGCAATCTGGACTGGGCTGGAATGGATTTTTCCCATCTGAAATAAATAAGTTTCTTATATATATCCAACTCCAATTGGTTGGGATAGCTGTCTGGTGCCTTAGGGTAAGAAAGGGCTGAAGTGGATTAATAAGGTCAATATGGGCACAGGAAGGAGAGTGGTTTATAAGTTCCAAGTGGGTGAGATCATCTTTTTTTTTACATTTTAAAAATAGAGATACAGTAAGGTAAGTAGTTAACTCAAATTCACAGATATTTTAGTGAGAAGATCAGAACCACTCCACCAGAGAAGACCTACAAATCCTATTTAGACAGCTCTAGTTATCAAATAAATGATATTTTGAATCTATGTTCAGCTGATGAAAATTAGTAACACAGATGCTGAATTTTGCCTTTTTCACTTACTAGCTGTGTAATTCTGGGCAATTCATTTGACTGTGTTTGGATTCTCTAAGAAGCATATACCAAGATGGGGTTAGATATGCAAGAGCTTTATTGGGTGGATAAACTTGTGAGGAGCAGGAGTGAGCAGAGGAGCAACATGCAAATATGCCATGTGTAAGAGGAGAGAAGGAAGTAGAATTGAATGAAAGGAACAGTTTAGTACAGCTCTAAGCAGAGATGCAATTCTAGATGAGTCTTGCATGGGGCAGGAGTGGTCCAGCTCTAGGACCCTTGCTGTACTCGGTCACTGGCATAAATACCTCTACATATTTGGGGACCTGAAGGTTTGGCAACCAGAGGCTGTCAGTCAACTACCTTCCTTGCAGCAGGTCCTCTCGGAGGGAGATATGAGAAGTGCACCTCCACAGCCACTATAGTTCTAAGCCATATTTTACGTTTTAAAATTATTTTTAATGGGGAAAAATGTATGTAACATAAAATTAGCCATTTTAAAATGTATAATTCAAGGGACATCTAATACATTCATAGTATTTGCAACCATCACCTCTATCTAGTTCCAAAACGCTTACCTCATCCTCAAAGGAGACCTTGCACCAAGTGGTTACTCCTAGTTTCTCTATCCCCTGTGTCCTGGCAACCAAGAATCTACTTTCTATCTCCATGGATTCATTTATTATGGAAATTTATATAAATGGACTCATACAATATGTGATGTTTTGTATCTGGCTTCTTTCATCTAGCATAATGCTTTAGAGGTACATCCATATTGTAGCACGTATCAGAACTTTTTCTTTATCACTGAGTCATATTCGTTGTATGGATATACCACATTTTGTTTATCCATTCATCCTTTGATGGATATTTGGATTGTTTATACCTTTTGGCTGTTGTGAATAGTGCTGCTATGAACAGTTGTTTATACGTATTTGTTTGAGTACCTGTTTTTAATTATTTTCGGTATATACCCAGGAGTCAAATTTCTGGGTCATACAGTGTTAAACTTAGGTATCATCAGACTGTTTCTCACAGCTCATAAGCCTAATTTTTCTCACCTATAAAATAAGGTAAACAAAAGACCCTACTTCGTAAGGTTGCTGTAGAAGGTGAATGAAAAAATTCTCTTAGTAACCTAAGTGCCATGGCAGGCACACATCAGAAGTGCCTCGTAAATGTTTGTTGTTTATAATGGATACGACATTACAGCAGACTGACTTTATTCCTTAAAGAGGTATTACAATCTCATGGTTTTTTCCCCTTAAAGAGTGAATATGTAAAATCAAGATTATTCTTTATTCCTAAAGAGAAATGAACCATGCTTTAACTTGGCTTACTGTGAGAGCCCTCAGGTCAGGATCAACAGCATGATCACAACTTGTGTCTAAGGTTTTCTACTGGGGATGAACTTGTGACCCTTCTGTCACTAGCAACCATACTTCCTGCAAATTATTCCCTTCTAACAGAATCATCCTTGAAATACCATTTCTGGTTTGTAATACTGGTACCCACTTTCCACATCTCTCCCATTGATACTTTTTTTTTTTAAGAAAAAAGAGAAAGGGAAAAAAAAATGTAATGTCAGCAGATTAAAAATATCAGTCATAACTTAGACCTTCAGTGAGGGAAAGAAAGAGAACAAAAGCTTAGTTGGTTCACAAGTGATTTGGGCAAAGGTAGGGGGATAGAGTCACTGACAGTGAGCTGTCTCTGTGACTGGTGTGGATTACTGAAGAATGTGCTTTAACTTCCTTCTCTGAAGGTATAAAAAATACTGAAAACAAAAACAAGCAAACAAAAAACCCAAACTATCTCCCTCTTTCCCCACACAAATTCTTTGCCTCAGCCACAGTGATGATTTCTACCCATGACAGTATATTTTCTGACCACTTCAGTGGGCAGTTTCCTTCCGATCGTTCTAATTTTGTTGATTTGTTTGTTTGTTTTCTTACATAGTTGTTTATATCCAAAACAATGCCTGGCATACAGAAGGAGGCACTCCATGTTTGAATAAACTTCTCATTGGTGGCAATCATTGCCTTTACTTGGCATAACCCAGAGCTTGTGTAGAGTGGTGATGGAGTACATAGGCTCTTGGACTAAGTGCGTCTGAATCCTGGCACTACCTCTCAGGATATGTGTGATTTTAGGTGGTTTACTGAGGGTACAAATTGAGATAATATTATTCACTCTCTCAAGAGATTGATGTAAAAAATAAATGAGATACTTCCAGTGACATGCTTGGAAAATGCATGACATATAATACACCAGGGTGGTAGATGTTAGCTACTAGCATAATTGACTGTCTGGCCTCCTGGCTTTGTTTTTTATCTATTCAGGTCTTATCTCTCCTAGTAGAAATTTATGATTCTTGAGAGCAAAGGCTGTGTTTTAGATTTACTCAGTACCTTCACAGCACACACACACATACACACATTCACAAATGCTATTGATCAATAGGGAGATATATGAATCTAATGCTTTCAATGTGTCATTTAAAGTTGTGATATGTAAATCCATATTTTGAATAACCTAAAATATTTTCCAAAACATATATAGAGGTAAAAATAGGAAACCATGGGCAAAGAGCAGTGATATTTCATTAAAATATAATCTCCAAAAGAGCAAAATTGCATTCTCTAGAATGGAGAATGACATAGAGTAAGTATTTCATAAGTATTGATAGAATAGATTAAAAAAATTAGCACCAAGAAGTACCATAAATTTTGCCTATGTTGTTTAATTTCATTCTAAAAAGACTATAAGATGTAGTTGTCCTTTTATTAGTTAAGAACTGAGTTTGGTATGAATAGCTGGGGCCTACCTATAACGATGTAAACAGCAGAAGCTTATTTTTATAACAATGCACCATGGAGTCCATGCTTCGCTGGCAATAGTGGGTCACTGTTCAGAACCGAGGTCTCTGCAAGTGTTTCTGTTTTTCCTTATGGTCTTCAGAGGACTGCTGCAGTCTAGCTATTACACTCTTGATATAAATGTGGAAGGGAAAAAAAATCCAAGAGAGCTCTTTTCCCACTGGGGGAAGCCCTCTTTATGGAGGTTTCCTTGAAAACCTTGTCTTTAAAGACTTTTACTCACATCCTATTGGCTACCCCTATTTGCAAATGGGAGAGGTAGAGGTTTTCTCATTTTTCTCTTCCATCTCCTCCACCAACACCTACTCCCCCTTCTCTGCCTGCCCCTCTTCTTCTTCCTCTTATCCCTCCTTCTTGCCAGGACACATTGTTGTTCCCCCCCAAAAAAACACCATTCTGTTATTAAGGAGAAAGATGAGACTGGTTACTGGGTAAGTAATAGCAACCTCTGTCATCTTTACCTGTTTTTTTTGTTTTTTTTTTGAGTTGGAGTCTCACTCTGTTGCCCAGACTGGAGTGCAGTGGCCGCTCCCGGCCACCGCAGCCTCGACCTGCTGGGCTCCAGCGATCCTTCCACCTCAGCCTTCCAAGGAGCCGGAATTACAGGCATGCGCTACCATGCTTGGCTGATTTTATTTGATTTATTATAGAGATGAGGTCTTGCTGCCCAGGCGGGTCTCGAACCCGCGGGCTCAGGCAATCCACTCACCTCAGCCTCCCAAAGGTGCGGGATTACAGGCTGAGCCACCGAGCCCGGCTACCTTTTTATATATGTAAGAAACTGAGGTGCAGACCCATTGAGGCTCAATCCTTGTTGGTTTTACTGTGACTTTTGAGAATTTCGTGAATTGCATTACAGTGTCCTGTTTGGAGTGTCCTCAGGACAAAACCCTCTTGATAGTGATTCTCTAAGCAGTTGGCAGCTTGTGGACGCTATGGGTTGCACAGATTCTTGTGTGTCTCTCTTATACCCACCACTAAGAAGTCTTAGAAAGAGGAGAGATCTCTATGGCAACCATTAGGGAATATTCTACTCTGGCTTCATCTTTATTTTCTAAAGTTTTCTTGCTGTGCTACATGCATTTCTTCAAGATATCTGAAACTATTATGAAGACAAAAAGGGTTGGATAAGTATACCATAGTACACACACACACACATACACACACACACACACACACACACACACATACACCACACAACACAAAGTCCCCCAAATACATAAGCACATAAGATGGAGGTTCCAAGAGAGTTTATACAATTAGCTTACATTATGGGCAGTTAGAAATTGGTCAGGGGTCCAATCTATCTTTCGGACTCAAGAATTTGTCCTTTTTTCTATCTGGTATGGATTCTAAACCCTGGCTGCCCATTGAAATCAGACAGGAGCTTTAAAAACTTTCATGATTAGGCTAAGTCCAGGACAAACTATAAATCAGAACCTCTGGGGGTTGAACCCAGGCATCAGTATTTTAAAAAATTTCTCCAGATTATTCTAATGCATATCCAAGGTTGAGGACCACTACTCTTCAGCTTTTCTTAAGAAACAAAGTGTGGAGTTCTATAAAGATAGTACTTTTAAAAAATTATTTTAACCTATCTCAGTGGTTTTCTCACCTGCTTTTTTTTTCCTCCTAGTGGAACCACCACTATGCAAAACAGATGAAAGCAGAGTTTTCTTCCTGAAAGATAGCAGGAGGGCATCTGGCTCCCTTCTCTATTACTTCTCAGGTCATCCCATCCCTTGCAGATGGCTCCTGTGGCCACCCAAAGGACATGATCAACCTACTTCAACATACTCATGAAATGAATGTTTCAACTATTCAGCAGACAATCTGACCATCAAAGTAACATGCAAGATAGAGAAAAGCTTCAGTCCTGTGAGTGATTGTTGTGTTGTCTTCTCTTCTTAATGGATGAGCCTCAAATGTCCATCTCTTGATCCATGGCTATGCAGAGGACAAGATGCTAAAAAGATCTCCAGGGTCAATAACAGAAACATATAAATATTGTCAAGGTTACACTTTCTCCCAGCTCATATGGCTGTGTGTGTGTGTGTGTGTGTGTGTGTGTGTGTGTGTGTGTGTATGTTTTATTACTAAGTCCCCAGTAGTGTAGTTTATCATATGGGCCTATAATGCAATATGCTCAAATTCAAATGTCTACAAAAGCCAGCCAGAAAGCTAATGTGAAAATTCCATGTTTTGATGGATTCTGTGGGAAACTAGAATGCCTATTTTTCCTAAAAGTGTCTATTTTAAAGAAAATGTTCTTAGCTTCATGTTGGCAAACAGACAAATACATATTTTCTGGGCAAAAGCTATTTTGGTGAGATGCTTAATGAGGTGGAATTCATTTTGTTTTATGTTATATTTTAGCTTAAAGATGGTCAGTTGCTTTGTTAGGTAGTCCCAGCCATAGAATTTAGTGCATTATTCTATTTTCAGGAAGAGTTATTCAGTTTTGTAATTGCAAGATAAGTGTGTATGCATGAGTGTGAAGCCAAATATTTTGAGCTCTGATCAAAGTTGCCCCTCCAAAACCATCTGAAGTGTGGAGTTGATTTGATAACTGTAGGAATAGAAGCCACGATGGGTTAAGATGGTCTCAAACAACTGACTGGTAGGAAACAAACAGAAAAAACCTAAGAAGTCTCCGAAAGGACAAAGTTTTCCATAAAAGAGGATAGATGAGTGACAAGAACTAACACCTTTAGATGAATATACCCTTCTAAACTGGACAATGAGAAGGAGGAGACCCCAGTCTTACTGCTAATATAAGCATAAGAGATATTTTAATTGTTAGTTTGAATCGTGATGATATCTGTACCTTGAAGGTAAAGTGGAACAAGCTGGTATCAAAATCAAGATTCTTAATAAAATGAAGACATGTATTTCTGAATGTACTATCTTTTGTCAGGTTGGATACCTGTCACTCCATCAGGTATCATAAAGGCTATAAAGAAGACCAAGCCTCTGTTACCGCAGGGTTTCAACTTCAGTAGTGTGGAGGAGGGGATGACATTGGAGTTGATGATGGCACAATGATGTGATGGCAGAGTTTAGGAGGGCAGGTCAAACAAATACTCAATTAACTGTAATTCAAGGTCGAAGGAAATGTGTCACAGAGCCGCATTCATGACATGTCATGGATACTCAATGGAAGAGGAGAGCCCATGTGGCTGGACACAATTTCCCAGCATTTGTATTCACTTAAAAAAAACTTCCACAGTGAAAATCTGGCATGGAGGATCGCAGAGTTAATGAAATAAGAAGAGGTGTGTAATAGTCCTGGTGAACATTACAGAAGCAAAAAGTGACTGTCTGAGATGCTAATAAATAATATATACGATTTTCCTTCCTAAGCTTGAAGCCAACTAACAAGTAGATGTAGGAGTTAGATAAATAGGGAGCAAAGGACCAGCTTTTTTACTGATAAAGCTGATTGAGGTATAGCTTGAGTGTCTATGCCTCAACGGAGTTTCCCGAAACTTGCTTTTACTGAATTAAACATCTCCACCAAGTTGCTGTCTCTCATCCACTGCCCTGCTCTACCTCCCCAGGAGCTCCTTAGAGCAGTTCCTGAAAACCAGAAGATTGAAAGGGCTGAGTCACTCTTGCTTAGTTTCTTTACAGAGTTTTACTAATCCCCTGTCTCTTCAGGAGGAGCCCTAAGGACAGGGAAGAGAGGCCAGTGTTTATTTATTTATTTATTTATTGTTATTATAAGAACGTGGGGTGCAATTTAGGTTTAGGTGTACAAACATTGATTATGCAGGTACCCTTGTTGATGAGGTGTGCCCCTCCTTCCCCTAGCAGTTTCCCTCAACTGCCAATCTCATCCCTTCCCCTGACAGTTTCCCACTACTGCCAATCACTTTCTTATAGTATTATAATTGTTCAAGGTCTACTTATGAGTGAGAACATATGGAACTCAGTTTTTTGTTTCTGTGATAAATCACTGAGTATGATTGACTCCAAATCCACCCAAGTTGCCACAAAGTCCATATGTTCGTCTTTCTTTATGGCTGCATAATATTCCATTGTGTATATGTACCACATTTCTTTTTATCCACTCCAGCTTTGATGGGCAGCATGGTTGGTTCCATGTTTTTGCTACTGTGAATAGAGCTGCAACAAACATACGTGTGTAGGTATCTTTTCTGTAGAATGATTTGAGTTCCTGCGGGTATATTCCCAATAGGGGAATTGTTGGGTCATATGGAATGTCAATTTCTCGTTCTTTCAGAAATGGCTACGATGTCTTCCAAAGAGGTTGCACTAGTTTGCATTCCCACCAGCAGCGTAGAAGCATTGAGGCCAGTGTTTTTGTTCTGAAGTTTTTTCTTGTAAATACAGGGACAGGAAGATAGAGGTTCTCTTCCAATCTCTTTACAAACTTCTTACCCCCCAAACAAAGAGCAATTAGTCTCTATTACTTAATTGTGCTCAGAGTGCGCGCTCTCTCTCTCTCTCTGTCCTTCTGTCTCTGTCTTTATTTAATTTTTACTAATGTAGGCCTTTGCCATTTAAAGGCCCACTATAGCATCTTCTAAAATTACCATAGCTTCTACAGTAACTATTATGTGAGCAGGTGGTCTGTTCTCTCTTAAATTCCATGCCATTCGGTGTTTTCTTGTGTTTAGAAGCACAGGACAAGTATCTGCCTTTTTCATCTCACACTAAAGTTTTATCTCTCACTTGAGGATCATTTCTCTCAAAGTAACAAAGGTTTTATCACTCGCTAGAGTGACTGTGTACACAAGATGAATAGAGAACAACAAACCCATGTTGAGATACTGATACTGGGCAGTAAGCTAGACAATTGAACTGGGCAATATAGATGTGTATAAGAAGAATCTTCAGCTCATTCCTGAATATGTAAAACTTTAGCTAAGTCTGTGAACTCCTGGCGACCCAGATCATAACGTTTATTTCCCTATATTATAAATGAGTCTTCATGCTTCTTTCTCCTTAACCATATCTTGAAGCTCATGTCTTTTAAAAAAAAGAATTAATAAAGTCCCAAATACAAAGGCCCAAAGCATGCATGCAATACGTATTTGAATGAATGAATAAAGAGTCATTTATCAGAGCAACATAGTATTTGTTTGAACACATCTCATGTAACAATTTTTGGGCTAAGTCATTTAAAAAAATGTCCAAGTGGCAGAACAGGTCCTAACTCTAGGCAAATGTGTACTTATTTGCCCTCTTCAAGGTACACAGTGAACTCATCTAAGAGTTTGTGGACAGTGACAATCCTGTCATCTGTGTTTTCAAGTCTAAATGAAGTGTGCCAGTTGTACATACAGTCTGTCAGCATGACTAGGTTACTGGGTTTCTGTAGTGGTCCTATCATTCAGGAGCTGCAAACCTCTGGAGTTCTATGTTATTATTATATAGATTATTAGAAAGGGCTGTGATGGCCAAATATGCCTCCTCAGAGTATTAGGGAGCCTTAAATGTATTCTTCAGTTATCTCTACCAAATCTTCTTACTTCCTGTTGCAGGTCTGACTAGAATTGGATTCTGAGGCCTGGAGCAGAAGAAGATTGTCTCATTGAATATTGAGGGATGGCAGAACCCGCGTTAGGAAAGCAAGGGTCTGTATTAGTTTGTATTAGTTTCCTAAGGCTACGGCAACATATTACCACAAACTGAGTAGCCTAAAACAACAGGAATTTTTCCTTTCTTAGTTCTTGCTAAGAAGTTGGGAAATACTTTTTTAAAAGTTACTTATTCCTCTTCATGAGTAATTATCTAAATATATTTACATGTGTTCTAAGATGGAGTCATTCAAATCATTTAATCCAAAAATATTTATTAAATGACAACTTTGTGAACACTAGGACACTCAAATAAGTATGAGATATAGTTTTTTCAGCAAGCTTACATTCTAATTGAGATTATTTTTGTGCATGTAGGAGGAATATAAATCTGGTGGGTTGCTGTGATAGACCTGCCATTCAAATTCTCACTCTACCACCAAATAGCTACTTTGCTCTGAGCACATTTTAACCTGTTTGAGACTTGGTTTCCTCACTTATAAAATGGGAATGATAAGAGTACACAATAGGATTGCTAGGAGTATAGAGTAAGATGTTTCCTATGCATACTGTGCACTCAAATGAATGCTGGCCTTTATTATAATTATTATTTGCTATTCATGATGATGGCAACAAGTGCTCTGATATTTTTGGAGGGAGTTTATTTTATTTTATTTTATTTTATTTATTTATTTATTTTTGAGTTGGAGTCTCACTCTGTTGCCCAGACTGGAGTGCAGTGGTCGCTCCTGGCCACTGCAGCCTTGACCTGCTGGGCTCCGGGGATCCTTCCGCCTCAGCCTTTCAAGTGGCTGGAACTACAGGCGCGCACTATCACACCCAGCTAATTTTTTGATTTATTGTAGAGATGAGGTCTCACCAAGTTGCCCAGGTGGTTCTCGAACCCGCAGGCTCAGGCAATCCACTCACCTCAGTCTCCCAAAGCGGAGGATTACAGGCTGAGCCACCGAGCCCGGCTGGGAGTTTTTTTTTAAATTTGGAAAGATCAGGAAAGACTGCATAGAAGATAATGTTTTTGAGGTGGTCTTGCAAGAATGGGTAGGATTTCCAAAGTAAGATATTCTTGCAGGGATAATGGGATTATCACAAAGGTGCAGAGAAGACCCGAAGTGGGCTTAGATCAAACTGTAGGAAGAATAGACTAATGGAGAAAAAGTAGCCATTCTAAAATGTTGAGAACAAAGTTCTGTGGTCACACAATTGCATCTCACTTTTACTCTTTCCATCTCCTAGGCCAGACTACAGTTGTTAGTGTTGTACTTTGTACATTATATAGGTGTAATCAGCTGGTAGATACAGCTGCTAGGAAGCATGAAGCTCCAAATCAGTTGAATTCACCCAATTAAATTGTCCTAGAGTTTGATATGTTTTCTGTGAGCTGTTGCAAGCGCACATTTGACTCCCTTCTAAAAGTTCAGATTAAAAGGAAGCAAACTTCCAAAATTAGAATCATAATTAAAATTTGACTTTGAGCAGGAGCTGCTGTGAGGGTCATTAAGAGCCACGAATGTGCTGACACGGGGGTTATTGGGTGGATGAGGTGAGAAGGGAAGCAGGGAGATTGGAAACAAATAAAAAATTGTTAAGAAGCATTATCGAATTGCAAATATCAATTATTATGGGTCTATGGATGAGCGATTATTATATTAAAAACATTCTTGGCAGGCAGCCCGCATGGATGTAGATAGCTGCAACTCCATCAGAGCTCAGCTTTAATTTGATTTTTGTGAACATGTTTTTGGTTTCTTTTCCTTTGATTGGTTTCAGAGAACACTGGACAACAGCTGGGTAGAAGCTGTATCGAACCCTGTGTGAAACGTGTCAAAAGATGATCTCTGCCTCCTGCAAAGTTTGGAGTACACCATTTCAGAAAGATGTGTGAGGGAGAGAGGAGGGAAAGTTTTTAGGAATGGAGGGGTTTCCACACTGGATGTAGAAGAGAGAAGGCTGAGTGGTGCATTCTTTAGAACCAAGGAGCAGTGATCAAGGAGGGACAGATGAAGGAGCTGAGAGCTTGCTTTGTTTCCCTGATAAAAGATAATGTCGCAGTGGCATGAATGATGAGGGCCAGTGTGACAAAACAATGCAAGAAAGATAGTAGTTTTAGCTCTCTAGGAGCCAGCTGTGTGTTGTGGCTGCCAAAAAGACTAATATGTTCATAGACTACAATTATAGAGGATAGAAGAAAGCTATCATTCTCCATTCTCTGCACACCTGGAGTAACACATTCACTTTTAAGTGCCTGGGATGCCCCCTTGTCTGCCTGGTGTGTTCTTATTCATCTTTCCAAAGCCAATTCAAGGTCCCCTCTTAACGCCTTTCCTGACTCCATGTTCATTAGGCAGATTTAATCACTGCCATCATGTGCTGGCTCAATTGTACTAGCACATTCATCACTTTTCATTGCCATATTGCTTACATGCCCATCAACTCTGGAGGGCAGAATTCATGTTCAGTTAGATTTTGTACCCACAGGGCCTGGCAATTAGGAGGTACTCAGTATATCTTTATGGAATTAAGTAGAACAGACTAGCTGAATCTTGCTTAGAGATCAATAGAAAGGTGGAAAGTCCCGAAATCATGTTGAAACCCATCTAGAATCAGGTCATGCTACAGTAAGCAAGTTGACTAGTTGCAGCAGGTGTCTTTCCAGCTGATGGGGAGGGGATCATCTTCTCACAGGAAGATGAGAAGGATCTGCAGAGTGATTGAGAAGAAGCACTCCATGGGAAGCCAGATAGACTCTCTATCTTGTCCCAATAGCAAGAACAAGAGCACTCTACATAAAAGGAGAAAACAATTGTGTCATGCAAAGAAAGGAATTATGAGTTTTCTTCCTTCTTCCCACTTATTTGGCAAAAATGTGTCCATATATTTTCAAAGGAATTTGGGCAGCCAAACACATGACTGAATTTATGCCAGATACGGAAGCATTTTCTCTGGGTCTCAGAAAGTAATGCCAACAACCGAAGCCCCAAGGATGGTGGAGGCTAGAAGCACTATATCATACACAACAAAAGTTGAGGTGTAAGCCAAATCAAGGAGAAACCTCAGTCACCAAGAATTAAAGAAACAATGTGCAGAGGAGTTAAATTTTGTGGCATGGGGAATTCTGGCTTCTGCTCACCATATGTCAACTCGTTGGTTATTGTATATATATTTTTATAGTTCTATACAACTTTAACAAATTGTGGCACAAAAGTGCTGGAGCAAAAGCTAAACAATCATTTACTGTCCTGTATTCCATATATACTCATGCCTTGCTTAAAAATGAAAGTATGGAAGCGGTCACTGCACTCCAGTCTGGGCGACAGAGTGAGACTCCAACTCAAAAAAAAAAAAAAATGAGAGTATGTTCTGAGATATGCATCATTAGGTGATTTTGTGGTTGTGAACATCACAGAGTGTACGTACACAAACCTAGATGATGTAGTCTACTGCACACGTGCTTGGTTACATGGTATAACCTATTGCTCCTAGGCTACAAAACTGTATAGCATATGACTGTAGTGAAGAGCACTCTACATAAAAGTAGACTACTGTAACACAGTGGGAAGTAAATGTGAATCTAAACATAGAAAAGGTACTGTAAAAATGTGGTTTTGTAATCTTATGGGAAAACCAGTATATAAGATGTTCGTGATTGACCTTGAATTGTAAGTTCGTCTTATACCTTAGCCATTGACTGTGGAATACAACTTAAGGCTCTGGGAGGGCTACCAGGACCTGGAAATACTATGAGTTAAAATGTTGTGTTAACTGGGCTCGGTGGCTCAGCCTGTAATCCCGCGTCTTTGGGAGGCTGAGGTGAGTGGATTGCCTGAGCCTGAGGGTTCGAGACCCGCCTGGGCAGCGAGACCTCATCTCTACAATAAATAAAAAAATCAGCCGGGCGTGGTAGTGCATGCCTGTAATTCCGGCTACTTGGAAGGCTGAAGCGGAAGGATCGCCGGAGCCCAGCAGGTCGAGGCTGCGGTGGCCGGGAGCGGCCACTTCACTCCAGTCTGGGCGACAGAGTGAGACTCCAACTCAAAAAAAAAAAAAAAAATGTTGTGTTATAATCACATGAACCACCATCCTATATGGTATCGATAGTTGACCAAAATATTGTTATATGGTGCATGACTGTTTTCTTACATCTACCTGACTGTGAGAGAGAAAAAAAGGAATGAGGGAGGGAGGATAGAAAACATTTGACACATAATAGAAATTGTGAAAGGTGTGCTAGCCTTTAAAAAATTATATAAGAAAATTAGGAATGAATTTGAAAAAGAATATGTTAAAATTTCAGATATATAAAGGATTTTAGTATTAGACAAGTTTTTTGCCTGTCTACATTTCCCTGAATGGATAAAGACCAATGGGGTGTCAGAGCTTTTTATCACAATTAATATAAATTGACTTTGCCCAATTTTAGTCAAAAATGAAATTTAGGAAAGTGTCGAGTACTCACAGATCTGAAATTCAAGTTAAAGAATCTGCTCTTTCAGGAAACCAGGTTTTTAAAGGTACTGCCATTGGGATACATTTGTTACAGCAGTTTTGTTCCCTTACCTTTTTACACACAGAATTTAAATCTCTGGGAGATAAATTTGGATTGTCATAGCTTGGATCACGTAAGCACTCCTTGGCTAACAGAGAAGGGGACACCTCGACTGATGGTCCCATTAAGGCAGCATAAATGGGGAAGAACAATTCCCCAAAGGAAAACCAAGGTGCCTCCTTCAGAAGAAGAGAGAATGGCAATATGCAGAGCTAAAACATTAGTCATCTACTGCAAATGCAGAGACTGTCCCAGAAATTCCCTTTGACTCAAGGCACTCAGATGGAGGTTGAGTGACTATTTGTCAAGCACATTGTAGGAAAGTTTCAATAATTGAGTGAGTAATTGGACTACATAACCTTCTCTCTAATCCTGAAAATTTTACGTCTCTGTAATTTTAGAAGAAGGATCAAATCACAAGATTCCCTTTAGGAGGAATAATGAAACCATCTTTATTATTCCTATTCACGAGTTTATTTGCAAATATCCAGGATCAACCTGTATATACATAAACAAAAATACATCGATACTCAACCCACAGTGCAAACAGCTTGTAATTAAAGAGCCAGACTAATGCAACATTTTCCCACTTACAACTCTTCCCCACTGTTAGCTTTCTTTAAGCCTTCTGTTATCAGGCAATTTAGTTATACACAATAAATACATACACATGTGTGAGGAGATTTAAATATATTTTTCTAAATGTAAATTAAGGATCTTTATACAACTGCTCTGGTTTTTGAGCCTAGTTTATATTGGCTAAAAATTGCAGCTGAAAATAATTCCCCAGATAAGTTTATTTCTTCTCATTTGAGAAGTGCTGGAAAAGTTCATAATAGGATTCTTTTAAGTTTTGAGATATTTGGGTCCTGTTACCTGACAGATACTAATGACAGTTTCTGTCCTGATTATATTATAGGATCATAGAACACTAAAGGCAGAAAACATGGTGAGATATACTGTCTGGAGGCAGTATATCCCTGGGACACCAAGAAAATTGCTTTAGATGGACTGGAGAGACACACAAAATTTGGAGGTTTGTGCTCTACTTAGGGAAAGGTAGACAGTGTATCAGGCAATTGGTCTGGCAAAGTTTTCTCTACCATTTCTGAATGTGAGGAACAATCTTAGATAAGAAGCCAGGGCTCTGAAATATTAGACCTTCAGGGGAAGTTCACTGATTTAGGTACTGAAATGGTTCTCAACTTTTCTGCAAAACTAACTTGAGAACTATTTCAAATGACCCTTAGTGTCAGCAATCTGCTAAGGCAATGCTTCTAAAAGGTGAGGAAGGGGAACAATTGGGAACATTAGAATCTTGGGAGTATGGTGTTAGATAGCACTTATGTGACCTTCCTCACTGTACCTCACCTCCAAGTTGAGATTAAATGACTTAGGGGAAAGGTGATGTTTGATATTGGGATTGCCCTTGAAACCCTGCAGAATATGGTGACCCTGAATGTCCCATTGGTTTAGCAGTAGGGAGTAAAAGTCAAATAAGACATCTTCCTCTTCCACAAGTTTTCAAAGTGGGGAGAAATAAATCAGCTAACCTGTATAATGCATATAGCACAATGACTAGAACAGAGCAGGTAGACAATAAATTGTATCATTCCTTTATCCCCATCATCAAAACTATTTCCTTGGGTAGTTCTGAATACATCTCATTGACAAATGCATTTTACTCACAATTAAATCTGTGATTCCTGGTGGTAACCAGATAATTAGGTTAAACTTGCATCTAGAGTACTAAGAATTTGACCATCTAGTCTATGCATTTTGAATCCTTGGCCACTGAGTACCAGTGCTCCTTTTCTGGGGGTGAAGTCTTTTCTCTCTGTTGCCACAATTACTTTAGCAGTTGCTGGATGCCACTTGAAGGATCTGACCGGCTGGCATAATTATTTTAACGCATCATGACTTCCTGCTTCTGAAAGGAAAATGTTTTCCTGGAGTGCAATATAAGTTTAGGAATATCTATTTTTTTTTTTTTTTGAGTTGGAGTCTCACTCTGTCACCCAGACTGGAGTGCAGTGGCCGCTTCCGGCCACCGCAGCCTCGACCTGCTGGGCTCCAGTGATCCTTCCGCCTCACCTTCCGAGTAGCCGGAATTACAGGCATGCGCTACCACGCCCAGCTGATTTTTTGATTTCTGTATCAAAGGCAGTCAGATACTCAGCATAATTATAGGTTAAGTTTGTAGACCAGATAGTCAAATCATCTCCCTTTCATTGGAGGAGTGTCTGGTTGATTAAAACATTCGAGGCAGCATCTGACACAAACATTCCAGAGAGCATGTCAAAGAGATCTGGTACTGGAAAACAGCTCTTCAAAGTCAGGAAATCAACTCCTTCCAAATAAACAGCACCAGAGAGGAAAAGATGATTCAGAATTGATGCCCATGTGTATGGATGACTAATCTTTTAGGACACTTTTTTTCCAGTTCATGACTTTGAGACAATTGCTAGATTTAGGACAGCTTTTCCTTGCCCCTGTACCACCTGGAAACACATGAATGATGATGTTCAAAGCCTATGGCATTGGCAGGATGATTAGAACTTCTCCAAGTGCTAACTGCGACCTCACCCCTTTCCCTGTCACTCAGAAAAGCATATCCCTACGCAAATGAGAAAGACTAGCATTGTCCATAGGGCAGCATTCCAAAAGAGTGGTTTTAGGTAGTTTAGAGTCAGGAATCAAATCACATAGTGACTTAATCCTATTTAAATTCTCTTTCCATTATTTAGATTACATCAAATAGAAAAGTTCAGGTTGCTACTAGTATTTCCTTAAAATACCTCAACTCTTACACTCTCCCCTTTGAACAGAGCTAAGACCAGCTCCGATTCAGAATTGTCTGCTAGCAACTATATCTAGCTACAACTTAACAAAATTTTCTGACAGTTTTATTTATTTTTCAACTTATCCTCTATTCTGGCAAGTTATATTGACTTTTCATTTATAATAATGATACAAAGTTTCCTTCATAAACATGTTTATTTAAGTCAAGATTGTGTTTATTTTTAAAAAATTAAGAAAATAATAGTAAAGATATGTTCCATAGTATATAATAGTATAGATACACTACAATAAAAATACTGATAGGAAGAAAATTCTGATAGTACTACTTGAATGGTAAAAGTTTAAGAAATGCTACTGTAGAAATAATCTTGAATTGGCCCTAATTTTTTAAAACATAAATTATTTTCAACTGTCAATACTTTGATGATTTACTACAAGTAAATTCCTTATGATATATTTCAGAAATGTTTAAGATGTTCCAATAGATTATTTCACTCTGTTTTGGAATTGCTGACCTATGTAAACTTATTATACAGAAGACATAGAATAGAACTATTTCTATTTTAATCTTTTGGAACACATTTCACATTTATGATCTGTGCCTCTGATCTTTTAAAAAAATGGTAAGAGCAAATGGTTCTAAAAGACCTTTGTTGGGGAGATGGCTAGTTTCCTACACAAAGCTTCCCCCACCCCTCTCTTTTTCATTATCACTTAGTTTTAGCTGAACATGGGCATGATCAGTCAATCATATTTTTTCACGGGGCCAAGTTCTTGCCCTAGAAATGTGAGCATGTCTCCTCCCTGTTCTCAAGCTGCTTCCTGTTGGCTGGCAACTGAATATGATAGAAACCCAGCATCAACCATGCAGATGACAATATGCCTAAGGAAACATAGAACAGCAGATTGGGAAGAGCTTGAGTGCTTGAATGACCAGTGGAAGCAAAGCAGCTCATGGATCTGGATTGCCCACAGTAAAACTATTATGTCACAGGGAAATAAAGTCCTTTTTTTTCTTTAAGCTTTCATATTGCTTTAAGTTCCTTTGTTACAGCAGCTTAACTTTTACCCTGATGTGATGCTCCTCCACCACCCAAACCACTCTCTGTTAATATTAAATATAATTAGTTGGCATAATGAGAAAAGGTGGGAAAGAAGGTGTGTCACCTTGGGCCTTTGTAAATAAATTACATTTGGCTCCTTCTGTTGCAGTCCCCACTCCCATAAGACTTAAAAATGAGTTTCATAAAAGAGTATTTTGGAGAACATATTTAAATACACATGATCCCAAGCTAAAAAAATACTAAATCTGTTGCTTTACTTTTTGTGTAAGTCAGAGACTGACTCTGGGTATGTTAAAGAAAAATAATAATTTATTTGAAGTATTTAAGAAGTTTATATAACCTTGGGGAAAATAAAAGTAGGGCCCAGGTTGCATTAAGGAGGTAGACTGGAGCCTGGGGAGGAGGCAGAGTTTCGGTCTGGATAGCAAGAACTATAAGAATTTTTTCCCAAAAAACATATGTCTTTTATGTATGACCTACTCAAGATTCAAACTCGTTGGAGATATAGTTCTTTTGACCAGTCTTATTTTCTTATAATTTCTTTTTTTAGACAATTGTGGGACAACTTCATTGTCAGTTCCATCAGGGGATGAGGACAGGAAGTTTTTTTAAAAAAATTGAAACTCTGTTTCTCTGCACCCAGTGATGCTTAGAAACCAGGCTGCCCTGGTCAATGGTAAACAACTCTTTCCAACTCTCTGTTTAGTGATATCTCCCTGGGGGTTCTAAAGCAGTTATGGTAGGAATATGTGCACCATGAAAGTGGGAAAATGGTACAAATCATGGTCTTTTTTAAAAAAAAAAAAGAGTTAGGCTGGGCTCGGCGGCTTAGCCTGTAATCCCGCGCCTTTGGGAGGCTGAGGTGAGTGAATTGCCTGAGCCCGCCTGGGCAGCGAGACCTCATCTCTGTAATAAATCAAAAATTAGTTGGGTGTGGTAGCACGCGCCTGTAGTTCCAGCTACTTGGAAGGCTGAGGCGGAAGGATCGCCGGAGCCCAGCAGGCGAGGCTGCGGTGGCCGGGAGCAGCCACTGCACTCCAGTCTGGGCGACAGAGTGAGACTCCAACTCAAAAAAAAAAAAAACAAAAAAAACAAATCAAGTATATGTTGATTTTGGTGCCTATTTATACAATAAGTATTTTATTTTTATCTGATGTTCTTCCTAAGTCAAAGAAATACTCCAATTTCTCTTATCTCATGCTAGTCCAACCTGGGATTACAGGCTGAGTCACCGAGCCTGGCTGTATTACCTGATTTGAACATTAAATTTTATCCATGTGAAAACACGTGCCTTAACTTGTCCAATCCTGAGACACGTTTCTAAAGAGGCATTCTGTTTTGGTCGGGGAGCAAAAAGTTCTGCTTTAGTATCTTAGTAGTTCTTCTCATATAAATGATTCTTTAATCATTTCATATGCAGAAGTATTGCCTTAGGGATGCCTAAAACTCAACAGACAATAGGTATAGGATGAATGAATAAATTACAGAATTGCAGGCATTAGAGAAAAAATAGAGAATATGGTACATTTTTCTTGTGTTCTTTCACAGAGTTTAGCACAGTACTGAGAAGAACAGGACCTAATAAATGCATACCTCATTTTTAGCTTGAATTAGAGTGTATTTCCTAGGTAGTTTACCAAATTGTGAGGAAACGAAACCGGCATATATTTGGTTAACTGATTTTAATTTTGATACCACAGTGGTGATGTTTTATTAATTTTTGTCATATTACTTCATTTATTCACTTATTTAATAAGTTGATATTGAGCACCTACAACGTACCCGGTTTTTCAGGTATGTATTGAGGGTACAGTAAATAAAAATATAGCCCTAATAAAAAACTTGAGGCTATTTTTTTTTTTTTTAGTTTAATGCTGATTTCCAGTTCCTGAGGAGTCAGATTTTTTTTAGATTCCTCCAATAGGAGAAAAGAGTCAACTGGTATTATATGAACAGCTTAAACTGTTGTCTTTCTAAATGTAGAACAATTGTTTCAGTATAATTATTTAATTAATAAGGAAACACACATACATGGCTCATACAATGGGCCAAATGATATTCTGCAAGGCTTACAAAAATTAATTTTATTGTCCTGATTTTATAGACATGGAACAAAAGACATAGGGTAATTTATTCAAGTTCGAGTAAGCAGTCATGGAGCTAATCTTGGACTTAAACCGAATGGCCTAGTTTCAGAGTCTATGCTTTTAACCTCCTACATGGTGCTGTCTCATTGGGATGACTATAGATCTATAACCACAGAGAAGGGATTAATTGCAGAAAGGTGAGGTGATAATGCGACAACTCTACTGAGTGAAAAGTGACCAGAAATGTCTTCAGAATATACTTATATCAATAATAAAAGCAGAATATTCACAATAACTTCAAATAAAAAAAAGAATACCTATTAATAGTAACGTAGATTTTAAAAATGGCAATGGAGTACTATACAGCAATGAAACTATACACTGGCTACAACTAAGAGATAAAGCATCAAAAAACACATATTGAGCAAGAATATGGAGACATAAATTTTACTCAGTGTTTGGTTTGTGACTCTGTGTCTGATTACATTTGTATGAAGATAGAAAATTATATAAATGCAAAACTAGTCTGTGAGGTTAGAAGTCATAAATATGGTTACTTTTAAGGCAGAGGAATAGATTACTTGATCTGGGTGGCAGTCACGTGAGTGTGTCCACTTAGTGATAATTCGCTGAACTCCGGAACTATAATATTCATCACTTTTCCGTATGTGTTACACTTTAATAATAAAATTAAGAAACACCAACTAGAGGAACAATAGGAAAAATGGTATAAGTGAGGCTAAGAATAGGTTGAAAAAACAAGAAAAGTAGTGTTGAGAAGAAAAATTATTTATACATGATATGTTTATAAAATCAATCAGTTAATCTTGATTGATTGATTGATTTGGCTATTGAGGATTGGCAAACTTTTCTGTAAAGGGCCAGATACAGTAAATATTTTAGGCTTTTCAGACCACATATGATCTCTGTCACATATTCTTGTTAATTTTTTGAAACAAGTCTTTAAAAATATAAAAAAAATTCTGAATTTTCTGGCTGTGAAAAACAGGCCAACAGGCCAGATTTGGCCCAGGAGCAACAGTTTTCTTTATCCCTCAGCCAGCTTCCGGTGATGGTAAAATGATTAAAATTCAGTTTTTACCCTCCACATTCCATATATCGATACATTCAACTTATCTTTACTGAGTACCTTCTATGTGCTTTAAACGGATGAGACAACTACATAAACCTGTAAATTACAGTGTAATATGTTGAGTACCCTAATCAAGGTCCTAAAGTGCTTTAGGAAAAAGAAGAACATGGGACTTTCTCTTTACGATGTCAAATATCAATTGCTCTTGAAGTAGGTAGTTTTGGATTTTCCGGGTAGAGAAACGTATTCTACATAGAAGATACATCATAAGTAAATCCACACAGGCTTCAAAGGATGCCATAAATTTATATGTACAGTGTATTATGGAACTGTGTGACTGGAACATCACATATGTACAGTGATAGAAGACAAGTCTAGAGCAGTGTTTCCCAATCTTTTTTATATTATGGTACACATAGAAATGAAAATACCCTGGCCTGGTGTGGTGGCTCACACTTATAATCCCAGAACTTTGAGAGGCCGAGGAGGGAGGATTGCTTGAGCCCAGGAGTTCAGGATCAGTCTAAGACATAGTCTGTACAAAAAAATAAAAAAATCAAATAAACTTAGCCAGGCAGGTTGATGCATGCCTATAGTCCCAGCTACTTGAGAGGCTGAGGTAAAAGAATTGCCTGAACCTAAGAGAACAAGACTGTGGTGAGCCGTAATTGTGCCACTGCACTCCAGTCTTCATGACAGAGTGACTCTCTGAAGGAAAAAAAAAAGAAGAAAATATCCTATTTATTTGGCACACTGAGCCACATAAATAAAGTCACTTGTGGCTGGAAGCCATAGGCCCAGAGACTCGTGCTTTCCTAGACCCTACTAGGCTTCCCTGAGATCTGAGTGCACCACTCTGCTCATCTAAACCCTTGACAATCCAGTTAAAAAGTTCTAGAACAATCAGGGAAGCTTTGTTTGGGCAGGTGAGAAATAGATCAGGAGGAAATTTGGCACTGCCTGACCTAAGGCCTTGGTTCAAGTTCTGGTTTGTCACTTACTTGCTGAAGGACTTAAGCAAGTTATTTTGGAATCCTTTTTGCCTCCAATTCTGCCTTTTTATAAGATGCTGATGGTACCTTCAAGGAATCTTGTAAGGTTTAAAGGTAGTGATATATTGTATATAAAGCTTTTGTACAGAGTCAACGCTCAACAAATTATTTCTTCACATCCTCTCAATCTCTCTAACTGCAGTTAAAAAAATAAATTCCTTGACAAAAACCCCACACCCTTTCCGGTATCCATATTCACTGCTTAGAGTTGGTGGTAGGGTTTCTCTGGCACAGAGAGAAGGATAGTAAATGAAGATAAACCATAAAATAACAAGTACATCTATTGCCTGGCACTGTTACTTCAAATTATGACTTTTTTTAGAAAGTGAAAGGTCATTAACTTTTGGAACACTTAGAAATGGGATGCACTCTCAGTGTTAGGAGATCTCACTCTCTTTCTCATTCTATTTTTTTCTTTTTCCTTTTTTTATAAGTCAAGAGTGCAGGGGCTGAGTAGGCTGTGCCCTGGAGGTGAACTGAGGACTCTGTTTAAACATGGCTATGAAGGAAACTTATCACCTGACTTCAACAGAAACATCTGTGAGTTCATATTGGCCGAGTCCCTAGAGATGCTTTCACTGCTGAACATGCTACTTCCCAACTGTTCAAGATAGTGGCTCAGAGCTGTGCACATATTTTGAGATGCATTCTGCTGATTGGATTATTTTTAAAGCCTATTTCTTATTTAAAGTATTTCTTTTAATTGCTTCTTTTTGGCCTGTTGCTAGGTCTCAGTGAGGTTGTTCCAAATCTAGAATCACAGAACACTACTCTCCAAAAATGGAAGTAGCCACCCCATCACATTTCAAACAAGGCCCATGGGGGTGAAAATGTGCTCAACTTACCCAGATATCTTGTTTTTTCTTCCTTCTTTTCCTTCCTCTCTCATCCCTTTCCTTATTTCCTGAGTAGCTCTCAGACGCCATGCATTTTTTTCGGTGCTAGCAATACAAAGAGACACATGACATAGATGGCTAAATTCCTAGACTAGTGCAGCAACAGTACTGTAACCCAATTTTTGCCCTAGGCATTATAAATCATAAGCCATCATATGATGGCATAGCGAGACACACAGGATTCCAAGATGACCCAGAAAAAGGGGCAAGAAAATTAGACTTGGAGAACAAAAGAAATTGACTTGAGCAGAGTCTCAAGGGATCTGTTGGACATAAGTGGAAGATGAAGGGAATTAGATGTTAGCATAGAGATGAGAGAAATGATCTTCCCAACAAAGGAAAGAGCATATATAATAGCATCGATGCACAGTTTATTTTTCGGAATTCATTTATATATGGAGAGAGACAGAGAAGGAGATACGGCGAAATAAAAAATTTATAGAGCACAGTTCAACTTTACGGGTGATTCTGCCTGCTTTTCCAGTCTATGCTTGTATGTTTTGCCCATCTCCCCAGCCCCAGGTAGTCATAGTTGAGTATCATACTCACGGAGTCTCACCATACCTCTCACAGGCATGTGTGAGCATCTCACCAAGCCAGTGTGATCTAGAACAGTATGATGACACATGATTGTATATGTTAAGTGTAGAAATGAAGTTCCTCTAAGATGCCCTTCCACTTTTAAAGGCATTCGTGACACATACTTATCGATAGGGGTTTTTGTTAAGGAAAACAGGTTACCTAAGTTGACTTTAGGAAATGCAATCCTTTCTATTGATTCAAAAATTTTTGGCTGCCATGCATCATCTTTCCTGGTCTTTTTAATTGGAGATGGTGGTGGTGTTGAAAGAACTATGAGGTCAATAAACAAAGTTAACTAAGTGCACAACTTTTACTCTCATTGCTTTGTGTGGGAGCCCAGAGCCAGTGGAATTCTGAGATACAAACTCCCCATAGGTCATGCCCAGGAGCTTCTATTATCTTTAAGCAGCACACACTCAAGAGCATCTTATTAATGATATTTAATTACATTGAAATTAATGATGTTTTTCATCTGATCCTGGGCTGATTTTACAGCTGGGAGATAAGCTGGGGCGACTTTGGCTTTTCTGTCTTCCATCTCAGCAGTCAAGAGCCCCCTTTTATCTCTATTGATGCTCTGTTTTTCCCAGGTGCCCACTTTCTCCACCTGCACTTGCTCTCTGATTACCAGCCCTCCCTTTTGTAGCAATAATTAGCTACCCCAAGTTACAGAAGTGATCTATTTCCATAGGAGGATTTCTGATGATGAGGACAATGTAGTTTTCTCAACAGAGTCTGATTTGCATATATCCTGGCCATAACTTCATTAGGATTTGGAACACAGAGATTGTCAAATGAGCATTATCTGATAGCTCAAACAATACAATAGTTTTAGCAGACTAATCTCATCATGGTATACTTGAGTGCTCTGGGTTTTGCTGATGAAAATCTTTACAGAAGTAAAATGAAGTACTCAATTCTCAGGTTCAGGAATTGTTCTTATTTCCCAATGAAAATAATGGGGGTTGTAGATAGGATTTACCGAACTTGAACAGTATTGATGATTTTTGTTTAGTTTGAGCAAAAACAGGTGTTTGGGGGAATGAAACATTTCTGCTGTGAACTGAAATACAATAGCATTGAGAATGAAGTGTTTAAAAACCGAGTGTAGGGCACGAAGATGAAAGTGAATTGGATTGTGGAAATTCTTTCAGAATTTAAAATCTTATGCAATTTAAAAGACTTGAAGAGGAAATTGGAAATATAGTCTGTTTGGTTTTTTTGTTCTTGGAAAATGGTAAGAAATACACTCCTTGAAGATTACTTCATCATATTGACGACTCAACTATTGATTTATTAGAGCAGAAAGCAGAGGCATTACATCAAATAATTTCCCCATTTCTTTTTTTCTCTTCTTATCTCACACTCTTCCTTAATCTCATATTTGGCTTCTGAGAAAAAAAAAAGCCCAAACAACAACCAAAATAATATCAAGATAATAGTGGCAACCACCACAGTAGTAGCAAATATAACAAAATATCTCATTGTATACATTCAGGCAAGTTTCAATATATTGGACAGTTGAAAATTCCCTAATTATCTCTATATCTGATCCCAGGATACATATCTTTTTCTTCTTCTATAGTTTTTGGGTTCATTTGTGTATTTGTTCATGAATCAAACATGTATTTATAGACATCTTCTAGATATCAGATGTTATTATGATGGAGAAACAATGGTGGGCCAACCATAGTCTCTACCCTTGTGGATGCTATAATCCAGTGGAGGCTGATGTTAACCCTCTAAATCACACACATAGGAAGGTAAGATTATAATCATGAAGCATGGTAAGAAGGAGAGATGTATGTGCCAGGAGGGATTATGGAAGTGAGATTTGGCCTTATTTGAAGGACCAGAAAGGAGTTTTCTGAAGAACCTACTGTGGAACTGAGACCTGAAGAAACAATAGATATTTGTTTTTGTGGACAAAAGAAAATAGTGAAGATGAATGTTTCCCACATGGAAGATACCACATGTGCAATAGTCTTTGGTGGGAGGGGAAATGGTAAGATAGTGCAACTCAGCACATCTACAAGAAAATCTCACCCTCTTTGGACAAGAGTGTGGGGTTCTTTGGTTATTTTTCCTTTCCTTTGCAGGAGATGACACTATAGAAAGTTTGGTTGCCAAAGAAGGAGAAGAAAAATCTTGATTCTTATTGCCCTTTATTAGTTTAGTCAGCATAGATGAAGGGCAGTAGGCTAAGATGATCCTATCTAAAGGCTATGAGAAAGTGGGTCTAAGTCTATTCTTTAACTTGTAAAACAAAGGTATAAGCACTTGCTTCACAGGGTTTCCACAAAGATAAATGGATATGTATACATATATATATAATACATTTATGATAATCTCTTACATATTAAGCACTAAATAAATTTTAATACCCTTTCTTTTTATTTTCTTTTCCAGTTTATGTGAGTATATTTGGTCTATAAGAGCTTCTGTACTTGAATTGGCCTCATCCAACTGAGAACTTCTTGAGTGAGAATCAAGAACCTCTGAATTCCGCGTTGTTCATAGCTAATAACCATTCATAGCATATAAAACACTTGAACTTCCTCAACACTCTGAGTGAAATATATCTCTATTACTTGCAATTATTTCACTTGTAATAATTAGGTATCAATCTTATGACTCATGATATTGCCTTATATTGTACTACAAGGAAGAAAAATGCTTAGGAAGGAAAATGAGCGTGAGACATTAAAAAGTTCCCTATTTATTTTTGAAATAAATTTAGTGTGCTTGTTTTTGAAAGAATCATTGCTTCAGGGGAGAAAAGAGAAAATCTATTAAAGGGAGAAAAAAAGTTCCTAAAGAAGTTGAGAGATTCTTTTTATTTTCTTAAACAAATTCTTACTGCCAAGCATTTGCTCTTGGAAAACACGTTTAGCCAGCAATAAAGTTGTAATAGAAAATAGTAAAAGCAATGAAATGTACAATTAAGGATCACACACCCCAGATATCTTCTAGTTCATTAGTTATCCTCCTATCTTGGCCCAGGAGATTTCTCAATCTCTGCACTTTACTCCTAGGCTCAACTACAGTGAAACTGATGATAAGGTTCACTCTTTTTTATGGTGTTTCCTTGCACAAAACAATGATCTCTTAAAGGTGAAGTTTAATGCTCCCTCAGGAAATGTTGTCTATTTTAGACCTTTTTTTTCTCCCTGATAGCATTCTCTTTTTCTCAGTGAATGCTGTAAGCTAGATCAGTAGTCTTGGGGATATTACTGGATTCACCAGCAGAGGGTTGTGTGACTTTTTGGGGAAAAGATTTTTCTAGAATTTTTGAGGGCGCTATGCCTCATGAGCTGAATTCAGGGAATTGAAGGAATCAGTAACTAAATGAAGATAGATGCATTCATTGATTCGTTTGGCAAATACTTATGGAACCAACATAGGCAAGAAAAGAATAAAAGAGAATGTATGAGAATGCTCTGAAAGAGCATGCAGTTTGGTGGAAGAGAGTCTATGTGGACACATTAGCTAAAACGTTCCGTTCTTGGTGTAATGGCAAGGATGAGAACAAAATGAAAGAACCAGATTGGTGGGGGAAGGTCATATGTTTTGCGAGGGTCCTAGAGTGACAAGAAACTACTTTTCTCTCCACAGTGGAGCTAAGTCAGAACAATAGGGTCATGAGTTCCATAATCCTGGGAGTAGAATCTTTAGCAGAGACCCTAGAAACCTCAGGGGCTTCTAATCTTTTTTCTTTTCTTTTTTTTTTTGTCACTGAATGGCTCTGTGACTTTAACCAGCCACTTAACTACTAAAACCTTGATTTATTCCACTATAAATGAAGTGGGATTAGTGGTTAAATACTCCAAGTTCCCTTCCACGAGGGACGCACAGAAATATGGCAAAGAGGGGGTAGGACAGAGGGACCTGAGACCCTGGCTTGTTGTAACTTAGCTGGTGGAGTCATCTCTTTCATGTCCTTGGGTTACCTTCCCAAGTCTCTGTCCAGCATTGTGATCCTCTCAACATGTCCTCAAATTACTCCTCCTTATTGATGGTTTTAAGTGTTAAGACTGTTCTTCTTAAATGTAGGTAAGAAATATCTCATTTAAAATGAATAATCTCAGTTGTGACAGATTCTTTCTGGTTTAAGGAACTTCCCTTGGTGTTTTCACAGGTGTCTATCCATGCCTCTAGTATAAAATGAAAACAAAACAAAACAAAAACTATATATTGTGACAGGTTAGTTATCTAGCAAGTTTTTTAAAGACAAAAGGAAGTATTAATAATAATCTCTCCATTCCCAGGACTCAGCACAGAACTAGGCACATAATTAATGCTTAATAAATGTTTGTTTGATGAATGAATGAATTAATGAATGAATGAGTTTATATTTTGCTGCAAGTCTCATGATTATAGACAGTTTTCAATTTTACCTAGGCTATGATAATGTTAAGCATGTCAGAAAGGCTAGAATCCAAGCATATCTATGATTTTTATTTCAAGTGCAAATAGTCTTAATTTTGTAGAACTTCATAGGAAAGATTAATATCATAAAGCCCTACTCCTGAGATTGATTCATCCCCCAAGTCTGTATCTGTGTCAAAATGTCACAAGTGACACTCAGCTGAAAAGGCAGTGAAAATCAGTCAAGTTGGGCAAAGAGAAAGGATCAGAGCAAGTCCTTTAGAAAGACTAGAATATTTTAGGTCTAATAACCTTATAAGTTCCTTGTAAGGCTGAATTATTTGATTCTTAGGTAGAGAGGGAAATTTTACCACTTTAGGTAAGACCCTTTCTCCTTGTCCATCTTGAATAATTTTCTGACTTTCTACTTCTAATCCTCTCTAATTTGTACCATATTCTGTTTAGGGGAACATGGTTATTGACTTGCTGCAAAATTCACTCAGGCTGTGCTTAATTTTGCTTATACAAATAACTTTAACACTACTGATAAAAAAAACAAAAAACAACAATCCAGGCGATTTGTTTGAGTGCTTGGCTAAATGACATAAGGCCTACACTTAGATCCGATATACTTTTAGAGAAGATATTATTGTCCTTAATTTTTACAAAAATTAGGAAAATAGAAGGTGATTAATTTGCCCAAGTTTTTGCAGTTCTAAGTGTTAGAATTTATATCAAGGTCTAACATCAATATCTGTATTCTTTCACTTATTTCATGTTGTCACTCATGATATTAAACTCTTGATAGAATAGATTCAGTCTGATAATCAGAAAAATCCAATAAAATAAAAAGACAATTGTAAATGGCCGGTGCACAGAAAAATCAATTAGTTGCTTGAATTTTTAACTTCTGAAAATCTTGTGAGGTACTATGATATTATCTCCAAATTTGGGTTTTTCCCATAAGAAAATTAAAAATTCAAGGAATTTAGGAATTCATTAATTCAGTGAATATTTATTAAGCACCTATTATGAGCTAGACTTTTGGAGCTTGGGGCATAAGAGAAGAAAATCTTTGTTTTCAAGACCCTAGAATATATTGGTGAACAATATAGTCAAATAAATCCATGTCCTTCTGGAATTCTCATTCTCATTATTGTCTCAATTACAATTCAGGTGGAATTAAATTACCCCAAATTACATGGATAATTTCCTCTATACTCCATCATATTGCTCTTGTGGACTTGACTAGCCTTGGACGCACACTAGGATCCCGTATAAACATTCCTCTGAAAAAAAGAATTTAAATTGGGGAATTGAATATAGAGGAAAATATTTTAAATTATTTTTTGGTCCCCGCTCTGCTCCTCAGTGGACTATATGGAAGAAATAGAATTTCTGCTTTGGTGAGATGGTAATGAGCCTTTATACTCTAGAATTATAAGGGAATTAAGAGGTTGTTGACAATGATTTTCCTCAAAAGTCTGTGAATTATTTAATGAACTGAAGATGTGTATTTGATTCATTAACTTGCCCAAACTACACAGGTGTGAACAATGTCTCCAAAGGTCATTTATGTTTACCAGCTGAGCCCCTGTGGACATGGTAGATCAGTAACTCACTAAGACACTCCATGACTTTCTTCATTAAGAAAACAACTTTTCTTCAAAGAGAAAAATTGGTCACCTAACCATCCTATATTCATTAGCTAATTGCTTCTTCTCCTTTACATGCCATTGGTTGCTGGTAGATGAGTTATTCCAAAGAGAGTGCAATTTTTTTTAAACCTTTGAACCTCTGAATGGTCCCATTATCATTCAGCATCCCTAGTTAGACAGGATTCTTGAATGGATCCAGTTACTGGGACTGATGGCATATCTTTAGGCATATAGCCCATTAGCTGCAAACTTTGGGATTCCTGGGATTTAAGATTTGAGACTTTGACACTTTGGGTGAGACCTTGAACATCCCTGACATGTGGTAATAGCTCATTTTTTTCAGGTGTGAATTCAAATCAGCTGTTCCCGAAGGCAGATGTGTAGGATAATTGCGGTATTTGTGACAGTGCTTCCCATTTCCTGTGCATGAACTTTGCAGCAGGATCTTACTAAAATTCGCATTCTGACGCACTAGTTCTGGGAAGAGGCCTGTGATTGTGCATTTGTCTCTGGGGGTGCTGAAGATATTTGTCCTTAGAGCACACTCAGATTTGTTTGTGAGCAAACCTGATAGACTAGCCATTAATCACAGCTCAAGGCAGCTCTGTTGTTTTCTTTTTATTGTTGCATGCCCAGTAATTTTAATTAAGGTTCTAAACAAGCAATTTAAAATTTATAGTTGTAATTTAATACATTTTATGAAGAAAATATATGCTACGGTGGTGTTCACAATTTGGGATAAAGAAGCTCTCATTTGAGATAGAACCCCTGTAGATGCCAAGGGTTTATCGTATACATTTGGGGAACTCCCTCACACACACGATCTTATTTGGAGCTTAACACCTCTGTGAGGCAGGCCAACCCAACATTGATAACAAACTTTTATAGATCATTAAAGTGAGAACATAGCAGAGACCAATTCTCTGACCTCAGCCCAAAATCATACACAGAACCTTGTAACAAAGCGGGAATCTGAACTTAAGAAGCCAAGTTCTCAGTCTGATAGAAGATTCAGCTAACAAAATGATTTTTCACTGTATCCTTTTCTGAAACTCCAGAGATTCATTGTCTTGCTTCACCTAATCTATGCTCAACCAAAAACCATTATATAGGATTATAATAGACTCACTATTGTCAATGTCATTACAATTGTTACCCACAACAAGCAATGGCAGTGCTTCTGAGAAGCACTTATTATATTTAAGAAATATTTTGCATGTGTGTATATTGTGAATACACAGTAACAGAGAGATTAAGACCTGC
This sequence comes from Carlito syrichta, assembly GCF_000164805.1. Classification (NCBI taxonomy): domain Eukaryota; kingdom Metazoa; phylum Chordata; class Mammalia; order Primates; family Tarsiidae; genus Carlito; species Carlito syrichta. The sequence continues at coordinate 51,703 of NW_007234021.1, read as the reverse complement.
CTCAAAATACCGTTCAAATGATTTTAATAACAACATAAGAGAGGAGTTTTGCAATATCGGATTACAAATAGCAAAATGAAAGTTAATGCAGTTTTATTACTTGCTTGCTATCTAATAAACACTCAAATAATGTTATTATTAACCAAGTGTCTTATTAAGTGTTTTTGAACATTGAAGCATCTAGTGGTCAAGAAAAACTCAACAAATGAGGTAGATTTTTAATGGCTCTCGGAAAGAAGTAAAATCACAGTGGATAACAGACAGGCTTTGGAATCTAGTTGCCTAGATTTGAATTACAGTGCAGTCACTTTCATGTTATGTCAATGTGGGTTAAATAATTGACTCAGCTAATTCTGAGCCTTACTCTGATAAGTAACACTAAGTTTTAGCTTTCTCATCAGTAAACTGGAGGCAAAATTGGTTCTACCTCAAAGGCTGTTGAGAGAATTAAATAAAACGCACAAAACACTTAGTGTTCTGCCTAGTATATAATAAATGCTCTGGAACTAATTTATTGAGTGTTTTCTATGTTCTAAGTACTACTTACATCTGTCAACTCATTTCATCTTCACAACAACCCTGTGAGATAGTACGCTATTATTCTCATTTTAAAGGCAAGCATATTGAAGTCCAGAGAGATTAAACAATGTGCCTTTATTCATGCAATTTGGAACTGTGGTTAAAACCTGGGCATTTCCCAGGTTAATCTGTGGTTAAAACTGGGCATTTCCAAACCTATATTCTTTACAAAACGATACCACCTGTACAGACGTCAGTTCTACTGCCACTACTACTTACACTTTTTGTTGTTGTTATTATATGCCATTAAAAACTTTGGAAAACCGGCAAAAGAAAAGATGAAGAGGAGTGTGTTCTAGTGTGAGTGAAGATAAAAAGATAGATATCCATCTGGCCTGATACAGAGTCCCCAGGCCAGTTTGACTGAACTGGGGGCTTCTTGGCAAAGGAGTAGGAAATGAAGTTGGAGAACAAGGTTGGGGACAGACTACAGGAGATCTTTAAGATCACACTAATAAAAAAGGACTTTGTTCTCAACAAAATTGGGGGAGGATTTTGAATCTTTTAATCAAGAGTGATGAACTTGCATCACTGTTTAAAATAAAGTGGTGGGAGAGAGGAAGGGAGAACAAGTAAATGATTACATGGATGTTGGTACATTCATTCATTAATTTATTTATCCATTCATTCATTATCTGCCCATGTGTCCCACCCACTGTAATGCATATTAAGAACACAGATAAACAGGTATGCTTCTGTCCTTAGATACAGATACAGTTAGGTATCCACAGACACATACTCTGTACACTAAGAAATACATACCAACATAAAATGTGACTTTAAAGTAATGAGGCTAATTGCACAAGGCTTTTGTGTAATCAATCTTGTTACTTTATAGACTTAGCTCATATATAAGGGATATATCAGAAAATAAAAGCTGAGGAATCAATCACATTCCTCAGAAGTTGTTCTTGTATGTGACTCACTTAGTGGGTATGCGATGGAAGGAACTTTTATGGTGAGGAAACTCCTATCAGTCACAGCTTTTATAACTGCCTATTGATGATACACACAACTCCGTAATGGCAGTGCTAAAACTGGCTTTTACTTCCTTTAACCATCATTGTATTGAACCATGTAACCAGAAAATCACAATGTGGTGATCTTTCTCTACTCTAATCCTCCCATGAGTGCTTAATGACTTGTCGGTTCATCTTGGAGATAATAAACCTAGCATTGAAGCAATAGCTGTCTTGGCGACTTTGCATAAATCATTATTTGTAAAAGTGAAGGAAAACCTATAGATAGGAGCCAAGGACTGGGATTGCTCAACTTTCAAGAATTAGCTCTGATCATTGCTGTGACTGCATTAGAAATGCACTGAACAAATAGATGCAAACCAAAAAGTAAATATTATCTCTCCTGATCAATATAACAACTTCCAAGACAGGAAGGGCAATTATTAAATATCTTAGCAAGGTTTGTCTAAAAAAACAACATTACAGGGAGATGCTTGCTGGGGAGGAAAATGGGAAGCTGCAAAGGCCTGAAGAGACATGGAGGACTTACTCTTCCACAGCTAGAAATTAAGGTGACCTGATGTAAGAACGTATGCATAGAAAACAGTTGTTATTACTATAGTACAATTTACAAATTTAAGCCTCATTATTTCTAATAATGTAAGCATATAACTGCAACTGAAATAATTTTCTCAAGGCAGAAAAATCTATTGGTTTCCCAAATGATATTTGTACTATCCTGTTTTTTTTTTTCCAGCTTTTCCCTTCCCACCTTGAGTCACTGTTTAATCACTCTATTTCTCGGCATCCTCCCAAGCTAAGAGAACACAAACATTTTATTGAAGCCAATACAGACAGAATTTCTCCCCAAGCACAGTTTCACAAGAAAACAAGGCAAAGAGAAATTGAAGAGAGAAGTAGGACGTAGCACTATATTTAGTCCTGTTGCCTGATTTTCATTAGCCTTATCCTCATTTCTTTTAGGCTCTTGTCCCAGGGGCTGATTTTGTTGTTCAAAAAGGTTCAGAAAGCAGACAGACCTACAGGTGGGTGGCTCGGGTAGCAGAGAATACTCTCAGATTAATCAAAAGAAAGCCAGGTTAGTTGCTGCTAACTCCGGAAAAACAGTGTGCATTCACTGCCGAGTTTGAAGCTGATAGAATCCCACACTGATGGGTTAGCAAATGGTTCACTCTGAATAGGGAGTTGTTTCTTCTTTCCTTTCCATTCCATTATATCTCCACTTTACAATCCTGTTTTTTTTTTCTCCATCATGCCCTTTCTCCTACTATGCTTCCTTTCTCTGTCTCTCTTTTTTTTTTCTTTCTTTATCCTTCCTTTTATTTCTCCTACCTGGATTGTGGCAGCGACCTTCTATTTCGTTTCCCTGATCCCACTCTTTCCCCTACAGTCTGTTCTCAATACTGTGTCCAGGGAGATCTTGTTATAACAGCACTTCTCTGCTCAACACCCTGCCCTAGCTTCTCATTTCATCCAATAAAAGATAAAAGTCTATGCCATGATTCATATTTCTGTTCAGTTGCTGAGTTTTTCCTTTTTCTACTCTTGCCCAGAGAAGACAGGCCCACTCCCGGTATCCAAATGGCTGATCCTCACCTTCTTCAAGTCTTTGCTTAAATCTCAACTTCTCAATGACCTCTGACGACCTTGTTTAAAATGGAAATAAATCGTCCCTTCTTTCCCTTGACCTTAGCATTTTTAATTTCCTTAGCAATGTTATTTCTAAAAAATTACACAATTTACTTATTATGTTTAATGTTTATTGTATACCTTATCCTACTGAGTGTAAGTGCCATTAGAATGAATCTTTTCTTGTTCAATAATTTATTCCATGAGTTTAGAACAGTGCCTGAGAAAAGCTGGCACCCAATAAATGCATTTATGGATAAATGAAAATAACCTATATTCTAAGAGGGAGACAGACAAGGTAGTAAAATGCAATATAGGTGATAAATGTGATGATGAAGATCTCTAGAAGTTTGCTTTATTTTTAATTGATACATAACACCTTATATATTTATGGGATAAATGCGATATGTTGGGGTTTTTTTTCTTTATTTTATTGTAAAGATGTGGGGTACAAATCAAGATTAGGTACATAGGAAGCCTGCATGCAGGTGAAGTTTTGGCTTCCAAATGGTCCTCACTTCCTGGTTTAGGATCACATATCCTTAGTTATGTTATATCCCCCATCGCTGTCCCCTGGTAGTGTCCTGCTACTGCCCATCCCTCTCTCATAGGATTGTGATAATGTTCAGGACCCACTTATGAGTGAGAACATATAGTATTCAATTCTCTGGTTCTGTGATAGATCACTGAGCATGATTGACTCTAAATCCATCCAAGTTGCTGTGAAGTCCATAATTTTGTCTTTTTTTATGGCGTAATATTTCAGTACCACAGTTTCTTTATCCAGTCCACTTTTGATGGGCAGCAGGGTTGGTTCCACGTTTTTGCTGTTGTGAATAGTGCTGTGATAAACATTACTGTGCAAGTATCTTTTCTGTAGATTTGAGATCCTCTGGGTATATTCCCAGAAGAGGGATTGCTGGGTCATATGGAAGGTCAATTTCTAGTTCTTAAGTTCCCACATTGTTTTCCATAGGCATTGATCTAGTTTGCATTCCCACCAACTATACAGAAGCATTCCCTTTTCTCGACATCCTCACCAGCACCTGTTTTTTATTTATTAATAATGTCCATCCTTACCACCTGAGTTAAGTGGTATCTCAATGTGGTTTTGATTTGCATTTCTCTGATGATTAGTGAGGCTGAGCATTTTTTCATGTAACTGTTGGCTGTTCATATGTCTTCTTTTGAGAAGTATTTTTCATGTCTTTTGTCCACTTTTTAATAGGGTTGTTTATTTTTTTTTTTCCCTTTCGGTTCGTTTGAGTTCCTTGTAGAAACTGCATGTTAGACCTTTGTCAGATATGCAGTTAGCAAATATTTTTTCCCATTCTGTGGGCTGTCTTTCTACTCTCTTAATGGTTTATTTTGCTTTGCAAAAGCTTTTCAGTTTGATGAGGTCCCACTTGTCTATCTAATCTTTTATGCCATATACTTTTGGGGTTATGATCAAGAATTTGTAGCCCATTCCAATGTGCAAACGGGTGTCTCCTGTGTTTTCTTCTAAGATTCTTATAGTTAGAGGTTTTACATTCAGGTCTTTGATTCATTTAGAGTTGATTTTTGTGTATGGTGATGGGTAGAGAACCTGATTCCATTATTCTGCATGCGATCAGTCAATTGTCCCAGCACATGCGACGTTTCGTTATGTACATAGAATGTGTGATGATCAAGTCAGGGTATCTGAGGTGTTCATTACTTTGAGTATTTATCATTTCTATGTGTTGGGAACAATTCAAAGCCCTCTCTTCTAGATACTGTGAAATATACTGGATAAAAGAATGAGGTACGTATATACAATGGAATATTACACAGCCACAAAGAAGGACAAACATATGGTCTTCGCAGCAATTTGGATGGATTTAGAGTCTATCATATTCTGTGATCTATCACAGAGACAAAGAACAGAGTACCACATGTCCCCACTCATGATTGGACCCTGAACATTTACCATAATACTATAAGAAAGGAATTGGCAGTAGAGGGATACTACTGGGGTGAGGGTGGGGGAACACAATATCAATAAGAGTACCTGATCTCAAACCAGGCAAAGTGGGGGCCAAAGGGAGGCCCAAACTTTACCTGTTTGATGACCACTTGTATACCTAACCCTGAATTGATAAAATTAAAGTAAGAAAAAATTGATGCATACCAAAAAAAAGAAGAAATATACAATACCTTGCATACAGGTACAGTCACTCTACTGTCAAGCAATATAACTTAGGTCTGTTATCTAAATATATGTTTATGTCTATTTTTTTTTTTTTGAGTTAGAGTCTCATTCTGTCATGCAGACTGGAGTGCAGTGGCTGCTCCGGGCCACCGCAGCCTCGACCTGCCAGGCTCTGGCGATCCTTCCGCCTCAGCCTTCCAAGTAGCCGGAATTATAGGCATGCGCTACCACACCCGGCTGATTTTTTGATTTATTGTAGAGATGAGGTCTCGCTGCCCAGGCGGGTCTCGAACCCGCGGGCTCAGGTAATCCACTCACCTCAGCCTCCCAAAGGCGCGGGATTACAGGCTGAGCCACCGAACCCGGCTTGTTTGTGTCTATTAACTTGCCTCGCTTCATCTTCCCCTCCCACCCATCCAGACTTTTCAGCCTATAGTATTTACCATTCTACTCTCCACCTTTATGAGATCAATTTTTTTAGCTCCCACATGTGAATGAGAATATGGAATGTTTGTCTTTCTGTGCCTGGGCTTTTTCACTTAACATAATGACCGTACATGTTTCCGTACATGTTGCTGCAGATGACATTTTATTCTTTTTTTTTTTGCCAAATAGTATTCCATTATGTTTATTTACAACATTTTCTTTATCCATTCATCTGTTGCTGGATACTTAGGTTGAGTTCAAATCTTTGCTATTGTGAATAATGATATAATAAACATGCGTGTAAGTATCTTTTTGACATACTGTATTTTTTCCTTTGAATAGATACTAATATAGTTCAAATTTTAGTTTTTTGAAAAATCTGCATACTGTTTTCCATAGTGGTTGTACTAATTTATATTCTCACAAACAGTGTTTAAGAGTTCCCTTTTCTGCACAGTCTTACCAGCATCTGTTTTTTTTTTCTTTTTCTTTTTATTAACAGCCATTCTTACTGGGGTAAGATAATATCTTAGTGTAGTTTTGATTTTCATTTCTCTGACAATTAGTGATGTTGGACTTTTTAAATATACCTGTTGGCCATTTGTATATCTTCTTTTGAGAATTGTCTCCTCCTTTTAATTTTGCTCCTTTTAAAATGAGATTATTATTATTATTTTTCAGTTGGAGTCTCACTCCGTTGCACAGGCTGGAGTGCAGTGGCACACTCACCGTCCCCCCAGAGTTGACTTGCTCGGCTCTGGTGATCCTTCCTTCTCCGTCTTCCAAGTAGGAGGAACTACAGGCACACGCTACGACACCTGACTAAATTTTTGATTAATTGTAGAAATGAGATCTTGCCAAGTTGCCCCAGGCTGATCTCGAACCTGTGGGTTCAGGCAATCCACTCACCTGGGCTTCCCAAAGTGCTGGGATTACAGGCTGAGCCACTGGACCTGACCAATGAGATTATTTTCGAAATTATTAAATTGTTTGAGTTTCTTGTTCATTCTGGATATTAGACCCTTACTGCATGAATAGTTTGCAAACATTTTTTTTTCCATTCTGCAGGTTGTCTGCTCAGTCTTTTGATTGTTTCTTTTATACATTTTCTCTAGGTTTTCCAGTTTGTTATCATATAGTTGTTCATAGTAGTCTTTAATGATTTTGGTATTTTTTGTTGTATCAGTTGTAATGTCTCATGTTCATTTTTTATTTTGTTTGGGTCTTCCCTTTTCTTTGTTAGTCTACCCAGTGGTTTGTCAATGTTATTAATCTTGTCATAAAACCAACTTTTCTTTTCATTGATCCTTCATAGTATTTTTTTTTAAGTCTCTGCTTTGTTTAGCTCTGTTGAAATCTTTATTATTTTCTTCTGATAATGTTGAGTTTAATTTGTTTTTACTTTTCTAGTTTCTTAAGTTATATTATTAGATTATTTGAGGTCTTTCTACTTTTTTGTTTAGATCTGGAGAGTACAAGTTTATGTTTTCTGATGTACGCTTTTATTGCTATATACCTCCTCTTAGTGCCGCTTTTGCTGTATCCCACAGGTTTTATTGTGCTCTGTTTTCATTTTCATTTGTTTCAATAATTTTTTTGATTTCTGTCTTAATTTCTTCATTGGCCCAGTGGCTATTCAGGGCATGTTGTTTAATTACCGCATATTTGTTTAGTTTCCAAAGTTACTTTTGGTATTGATTTCTTGTTTTATTTCATTGTGATCTGAGAAGATTGATATAATTTATATATTTCAAACAATTTTTTAGACTTGTTTTGGAGCCTAACATATGATCTATCTTGGAGAATGTCTCATGTGCTAATGAGAAGAATGTGTTTTCTGCAGCTGTTGGATAAAATATTCTATAAATGTCTGTTAGATCCATTTGGTTTAAGTCTAGTTTAAGTCCAATGTTTCTTGGTTGATTTTCTTCCTACATGATTTGCTAATGCTGACAATGGAGTGTTGAAATTCCTCACTATTATTGCACTTGAGTCTGTCTTTCTTTAGACTTACTAATATTTGCTTTATAAATCTGAGTGCTCCAGTGTTGGGTACATATATATTTAAAATTTGTATATCCTCTTGCTGGATTGATCTCTTTATGACTATATCCTGACCTCCTTTTTCTTTCTGTATTGTTTTTGACTTAAAATTTGTTTTATCTGATATAAATATAGCAATTCCTGCTTGCTTTCGGTTTTCATTTGAATGGAATAATTTTCTTTTTCATTTCTTTACTTTTAGTTTATATATCTTTCCAGGTAAAATGTGTTTCTTGCAGGAAGGATATAGTTGGATCACATCTTTTTTATCCACTCAGTCAGTCCTTATCTTTTAAGTGAAGAGTTTAATAATTAGTGTCATGGTCTAGCCAGAATCTGCAGTGATAAGAGTCAAGGTTGGAGTCTTGGAAAATTTACTATTTAATTATCAGGTGGAGAACATACTGCCTGTGAATGGGATGTTGAAAAATAAGAGAAGATTTAGAAGGTTGAAGAGGAGGTAGTAGTGTATGGAAATTAAGGAAGCAAGGAGTGCTTCCTTTATAATACCATAACTAGGTTTTATAGAGAGGTCATGGAAGATAAGGAATAGAAGAGTGGTGAGAATGAAAACCAAGCTACAGTGTATTGAAGAATATAAGGGGCGAAATGGACAGAAGATTATAGTCATAGATGGGTCTTCAAGAAATCAGCTATAAAAGAAAGCATAGAAATAAGGCAATTATTGAAGTTGGACATAAGGTGAAAGGAAGATTAATTCTCGTATAAGAGAGACTTGTTAGGCAGATAGATTCTGTATTGAGGAAGAATTGAAAATATAAAAGAGTTATTAATAATGATCATCCTGTCTGTAGTTAGGTGGTATCTCAGTGTGGTTTGGATTTGCATTTCTTTAATGATTAGTGAAGCTGAACATTTTTTCATGCATCTGTTGGCTTCTCATATGTCTTCTTTTGAGAAGTGTCTATTCATATCTTTTGCCCACTTCTTAATAAGACTTTTTTTTTCTTTCAGCACATTTGAGTTCCTTGTAAATTCTGTAAAAAATAAAAAAATAAAATATGATTGCAAGAAAAAAAAAAAAAGAAAATATATAAGAGACAGGGTAAACCAAGCAGTGAATGAGGGAATTATAAAGGTTGGGATGCAGATCATAGGTCGAGGCATCAGCCTCCAAGAAAGAAAATAATAATTACTCTTTAAGAAGAGAAGATGATGATGTCTATAGATAAATATGTAGAACATGGGGGTTTTAAGGACTCATTAGATAACTTTACCCCCTTTATTCTCTGAGTTCAGAACCAAAAGAAGAATAACATAGTGAAATAGAGACATGAAACTCAAACTGATAGCTTTATAACTGATAGATTGACTGGAGAATGTAGCTAAGAGGTATGAGGAGATACACTTGCTAATACTGTAGCCTTAAATTAGACAGACATACAGAGACTAGATGGCTGAATATCTCCAAGACTTTCCACACAGAGTGAACCATTACTGCAGAACCAAAACAACTGAATGAATGCCAATATGCACTCTGCAGACAGATCTCAAGGAGAGAAAGAGGTTGAAGTGCACAGGCTTAGTCCTTTCTCCCATAGTAACCAATTATACAGTTAGCTTCTGGAAACATGGGGACAATGATTCAGGGCGTCCCCTTTCCAGCAGGAAAACTGATGAGGAGAGAATTCTCACTTCAATTTATTATTTGAACTGGGAAGTGAAGTTCTTTTTATGTTTGAGGAGACATGGATAGGAGGACTGAGGAGGCATAGTGAGTATCTGTAATGTCCACTGTGAGGAATGAAGGGTGATCCAGGGACAAATGGAAGAAAGGAATTAAAATACTTTGCAGCAACATGGATGGATTTAGAGTCGATCATACTCAGTGACCTATCACAGAAACAAACAACAGAGTACCATATGTTCTCATTCATAAGTGGACCTTGAACAATTATCATAATACTATAAGAAAGGGATTGGCAGTAGTGGGAAACTGTCAGGGGAGAGGGGGTGGGAGTGGCAGTTGAGGGAAACTGCTGGGGGAGGGAGGGGCGTACCTCATCAACAAGGGTACCTGCATAATCAACGTTTGTATACCTAACCCTGAACTGTACCCCACATCTTTAAAATAAAAAAAATAAAAAATTAAAAAAAAATAAAACAAAACAAAAAAAACTTGACTGAAGACAGAGAGCCTATATTTGCATTGGCATGGCTTCCTCTAGAAGGACTCAGAAAGCACTTCATAGGAGATACATGTTTTAATTTATACTTGTTGAAGACTTTCATGTGAGTTGAACTTATGGAAAAAGAACGATTGAAATAATACATCATGAAGTCTTGACTTGTGTTTCAGTTATCTACTTCTACGTAATAAACAACCTTCAAATTGTGTGACTTAAAGCAACAGTGATTTGTTGTTTCTCACAGCCAGGAATTCAAGCAAGGCTCCTCTGTATAGGACTTTTGCTTTAAGTGGTGTCACTGGGTTTACTCACTTGACTGCATTCAGTTGGATCTATATTCTGCTGGAAGGGCTAACGTGAATTTGTTCATTTATCTGGTACCTCAGTGCTCTCTTATGTCTCTGTCTCTGTGTCTTCCTTTCTCCCTCTTTTCCTCCCCTCACTCTTTCCACATTGTTTCATAGTTTAATAATTTAGCTTTAGTTTCTTTATAGTGTGGAGGCTGGCTTCCCTAGAGAGCTGCATCTCTTCTGCACATTCCATTCATGACAAGCCAGCCCAGATTCAAAGAGAATGATTGAAATAGGCTCCCCCCTTCACCTCCTGATTAGAGGACCAGCCTATATATATAGGGAGGGAGGCAGGCCATTGGTGGCAGCCACTTTTGAAGACTATTCACCAGGATAGAGTAATGACTATCCACAGGGTGAGAGGAACAAAAGAAAGACAGCCAGGTTCCAGATATGCAATGAGAAAACATGGGATTGCATTTGCCCATGTAAGCTAATGGCTGGAGTTTGTGTTGTGGGTGAAGTTCTTTTACCCTTAGAGGGAACTGTAGTATCTCTGTTAACCGACAAGAGTATCTTTCATCATAGTGCCATACATTTTCTCACAAAAGTTCAAGGGCCCGAGAAAAAAGCAAAACAAAACACCTTCTGTAGCCTTTCTTATTTGAAATCTTGTTTTGATGTTCAGGCTAGTCTCACTCTGAGAAATAAAAGTTCTTTAGATATGAAAGTGTCATACTAAATTAGGCTCTTCTCGGACTTTTGGGAAATGGTAAAATTAGGATCTTCTATGAAAAAATGTAAAAATTTGAATCTCATAGGCAAGGCTGCTCTTGAGAAAATATGTGAAGTTGGGGTGGCAGATGTAGTTTACCATCTTCTTCTGGGAATTCATCTTCTTTATGGCAGTGCTCGCTCCCTCATGAATTCGAATTGTTTACTATCTATAGCTTGTCATTCATGGTTTCATAACCCTTCAGGAACTCCTGTCCATAGAATTTCCTTAAAATAATTGCCACTTTCACTCTGACCCTTCATGCAGTTTCTCTCTTTCTATCCCATAGGGCTTAAGATTCTGAGGTGAATGTGAGTCCATTCTTGCTCAGGGAAACAAGAAAGTTTTCATTTCGTTAGATTTGAGAACAACTACTTTTCTGCCCTATGGATAATTGAACTACATATTCTTGGAGCTTCTTTTTGTAACTTCCCTGAGGCTGTGTCATAGTCCTGGAGTAAGCCAAAGTACTATTACACTGGTTCTATTAAAAAGTACATGGTCTCAACCTCATGGTCCATGATGCGTTTCAGGACTCTTTGGTAAGATTGTAGGCTTTGAGTCCTAGCATCTAGTCTCATTATAATACTATCTAGTCTTTTACTAACTTTTTGCCCTTTTATCAGTTATTTCAAAGATTTCAAATATTCTTAGTATACAGAATCACACAACTTTTTTTTCTACCAACTTTCTTCTAGTCAGAAAAATTGCATCTAGTTGTTGGGTATTCCTCTTACTTCAAATACTGCTATTCTTAATGAGCTTAGGATTCTGACTATAAAATAGCTATTAAGTATTATCACAAGTCTTTCTTTATTTGAGCCTGTTGCCTGCTTGAATGAGGGCAAAGGACATGGAAAGACAGAGAGAAAAAAGTAAATCAATAATGTAAAATTCTTCCTGACACATTTTCCCATCATTCCCAATCACAGATGATTTGTGCATGTGTCTATATCCCAAATGAACTGCTAGCTACTCTATTAAACAGTTCAATGTAAGCGAATATGATCATTTAAAGTGCGAGGGAAGCCCTTTTGAACTCCTAGTCTTCATCCCAGACATATGTGTCCATTTCAATAATGACCTTCTGGAGAAAATGTCTAATTCTGTTAGTCATCCAAAGAAATGACTCAAGTGATATGTATTTCAATCTAGGTAGAATTAAAGTCAAAGGATAAAACAGATGAGAACAGGAAAGGCAGTACAACATTATCCAGTTATAATACTTAAGTAGTGGATTATTCACCAATTATAGAATGGGATCTGTAGATGTGCAACATATAATAAAATAATAAAAATGCTGATGATATTTGAATATTACTTTACAATATCTAGAACACTGTTCTATACACAATTACATTTGAACCTACATTCTAAATTCATGGAATGTTGCCTTTGAAAGGAACTTAGTTGCCATTATAAGTATCCCAGCAGAGGCAGTTACTTGTCCTTGAAACATTCAAGTAACAGGGAGCTCACTACATCGTGGTGCCAATATATTTTTTTTTGAGTTGGAGTCTCACTCTGTCGCCCAGACTGGAGTGCGGTGGCCGCTCCCGGCCACCACAGCCTCGACCTGCTGGGCTCA